>NC_142935.1:86343403-86390903 GCF_046866305.1 Octopus bimaculoides
ATATATATATATATATATATATATATATATATATATATATATATATATATATATATATATATATATATATATATATATATATATATATATATGTATATATATATATATATATATATATATATATATATATATATATATATATATATATATATATATATATATGAGCGTATGTCTGTGCATATGTGTATATGTAAATATGTATGTATGTATGTATGTATGTATGTATGTGTGTGTGTATGTATGTATGCATAAATATAGATATGTGTGTAGCTTATGCATGCAAACATGCATGCATGTATGCTTTTTCTTAAGTATGTAATTATGTATTCCTAGTTATTTATGAGAATGTAACGCAGAACGCATGTATATGTCAGCATGCCTCTTTTTCTGCTCCCTACCCTATCTCTTTCTCTACCTCTGTCTGTCTACTTGCCTGCCTCTCTTCCTCCTTCTCTCTCCACCCCCTCTCTCTCACTCTGACTTTTAAAACAGAAACATAGACACACATATACAAACTTTACATACACAAATATAAATACGCTAATGTGTATGTGTGTATGTACATATGCATGTACCTCATTCACATAGATGTTTGGTTTGTTGCAGGAAAGCGTTATTCATTTATTCATAGATGAATTTTGCCAGAAGACATTATTCGTGGTATAATGTGTATGTGTGTGTGTGTGTACACACACACACACACACACACATATATAAAGCTTGTTTGGATTATTTCACTTTGAAAACGTCGTGATGGACTCTTGATGAAATTGCAGCAACTAGGATGCATAATTGCATACGGAGCAATGTGTAGTTGCTGCAATTGAAACATATGTCGGTCATTGTTATATATGCTGTAGAAAACATTTTGAATAAAAAGTTCCGGATATGAACAAATTTCCACTTTCCTATTCGTTTTCAATTATATATATATATATACACACACACACACACACACACACACACACACACACACACACACACACACACACACACACACACACATATATATATATATATATATATATATATATATATATATATATATATATATATATATATATATATATATATATACATATATATATATATATATATAAGCGCGAGCGCGTGTGTTTGTATGTATGTATGGATGTATGAATGTACGCATGTATGTGCGTATATATATATATATATATATATATAAACAAATAGTAAAAGAGTATATGCATATATACGTACAGGTATGTGCATACCGACATCCACCTGTATGTATAGGTGCATATCTGGGTACAGGACATTGCAAACAAAACGTAGACGAGAAAACACACAAGCCACATAGAGAACATTCTTCTTCATCAGCTACCCCCGTTTTAACACCGGCGTTTCGAAGAACTATATATATATATATATATATATATATATATATATATATATATATATAAACTGAAATTTTTTGTATAACTAGATAGAGTTGAAGTGCTCAGCATGAGCTAGAATTCCAATTATAGTTAGAATGGAGGCATACGGGTGGAAGACCGCAGGAACAATACTGCATATCCAACACAAGATTTAATATATATGTGTGTTCAAATCATTCTAGAATCAATAAATATAGTTTTAAGTCTCTAAAATGTCTAAAATAGTAAGATAAGATAAAATAAAAGTATACAGGCATATACAAGGACATAAACTTCAGAAATATCATGAATGTTTAAAATATTTATTTAAAAATATTTATAAACATGCATAGTTTCCAAGTTGTATAAAAATATTTAACAATTTAAGACAATATATTACGATATATAAACGTTCAGTATGAGTTAACATATAGTGGGTAAATATATACGATATGATATTACAAAATTTATATGTATTATATTAAAAATATGTACATTACAAAAGGATATGTATATATACTATATAAAAAAAAGACCTGTACAATACAGAGGCAATGTTAAAAGTTTCCATCTACGGGCCGTTTCTGAGATGTGTCTATTAATATGGTATAGTACTCATATTAGAAATAATTAGACACTCCCTTCATAAGGGTGTTCATTGTCACACAAATAGAGGAAAGAATAAAAATATAAAAATGTTACAGTGACATAATACAATATGTTAAGACATAGGATTACATACATGTTGGTGATCAATACAAGCCGCAGAGTATAAATATGGTACGTATTTTTAGAGTAGGTTATACTCTGTAACTGGTACTTCATTTTAGAGTCTGTCGCAGGAATGTTAGCAGACTCCCCAACTCACTGCCTAGGAAACTTTTGACGGAACACCAGTGACCGACAAGAACTCTCCCAGACAGAAACCCAGCTGACTAAAGATCCTAAACCCCAACAAAAGAATCTGACGAGTTTCTAACGAAATATATACGGTTTTTTGTTAGCGAGTGTGAGCAGTTGTAGAGAGGGGCATTTATAGTGATAATGGCTTTTATACTGTTAATGTATGTTGTGAGAATGACTTTTATAGCACGAATGGTTTTCGTAGGAATGGATTTTAATGTGAGAATGTCTTTTATTGGGGAAATAACATTTATTGTGGGGGTGGCCTTTAATGTGGGAGTATCTTTTATTATGGAAATGGTATTTAAAGTGATAATGGCTTTTATTGTGAGAATGCTTTTAATGTGGGAATGGTATTTATTGTGGGAGTGGTTTTTATTATAGGGATGATGACTTGGATGGTGATAATGCTTTTGTCGTGCTAAAGGATTTTATTGTGAGAATAGTTTTTAATATGGACATTGCATTTATAATGATTATGGCTTATATCATGGGAATGATTTTTATTATGGGAATGCCGTTTATAGTGTTAATGGCTTTTATTTCACTGGTTTTCCATCACCAATAGGTTCTGCACGGACTCAGTAGCCAAACACTTTACCTTCAAACAAATTACCAAATCTTTTAATCACTATGTGTGTGTGTGTGTGTGTGTGTGTGTGTGTGTGTGTGTGTGTGTGTGTGTGTGTGTGTGTGTGTGTGTGTGTGTGTGAATGTTGTAATCAGTGATAACGCAACACAGTATTCCAATTATCGGTGGAAGAGCAACGAATAACAACACGGAAAATATACGGGGAAGCCAATTCTCCGAGGTTTTTAACGAAAGATGAGACTAAATACTAGCAATAAGATACAGTAGAATAGAGACGTCAAAAATAATAATCTTTCATATTAAACCGTTTTTACATGCTATAAACAGGAGGCTTCTGTATGGTTGCCCGACATGCTAAGGATAACAACTAAATTTCCCTTAAATCAAACCATACTGCCTTATAAAAATCACACATTTGGTAATGTGGTTTTGGGTCCATTGCCTGAAAATAACATGGTGATTGTCAGGCTGGAACGCTTTGACTAAAAGTCTGTATCGTCAGAACTGACCCGAGTTAACCAAAGTACAACAATGTCAGTTACATTCGGCTTGGCGTTTCCAAAGTTTTACTGTTTTTTTCATACAAAACAAATCTATTTGTCTTCAAAATATAACACATTCTGTATGTTTGCAATGTTGTTGAATTAGTTATTTCACACTTTCCAATAGACTACTCGAACTGAAAGTTTAATTATTATTCATCGGGTAGTTTCCATTGGAGACCCTAGGGAATGGGGAAAACGAAAGGGATTTTGTAATGATGCTTGTAAGTTATTCAAATATATTCCAGTATTTTTCTGTGTATGTGAATGTGTGTGCGTGCGCGCGCGCGAGTGTGTGGGTGTGTGTATGTGTGCGCGTATGTGTAAGTATCTGTGTTTGTGTATGTTTAAATGTATTAGACGTAAATTAGAGGAACGTTAGTGACATTTCTATTTTAGCTTTCCGTTATATGTACATGAACCAGTTTAGTGTCAACGTGCTACATCACTTTTGTTCTGACACAGCATATTGTTCAGTATCGCTTTAAAACACATGTCATACTCTAACTTAGTAATGAGGGTAGGGTTATCTGTATTTGGTCCAAGTTAAACGTAACATGAATATTAAAACATAATCTCTGGGGTATTGACGTTAGCCTTTCGATTGATCGATCTCTCTATTTTTGCCAGCTATATTTTATAAAAATCTGTCAGTTTTTTGTTATATATATTTTACATTTTGTATACTTCTGTATACTTAGAAAATGGAAAATAAATGTCATTTTTCATTCACCAAGTCCTCTCCTCCCGTTCTCCTTTTCGTCAACATTGAAAGTCTCTGAGGTAATGGACATTTCAATGCAATACATTTTTGTCGCATCTTCGTTCTACATACAACAATTAATGATAAAAATTCTCTCTCTTTAATTTTTCTTATAGTGTCGATATTTACTTACAAGCATTAATTTCTAGACACGTAAGAACAGGATCTACAAATACTTTCTTAATTTATTTCTTGTTTAATCATTCATTCTCTTTAACAACTTATGGTTTCCTCGTTATAATTCTTTTGAGAATAATAAATGAGTAAACTCTCGAGACCCGGCCAATATACGATGACATTGATTTCTGATGTTATTTGCATATCATAACACGAAGTACAAGAGTGACTAATTACAGGTCTTTGATTCAAAAGTTCTGCTCAGTTTAAAAAAAAAAAGAAACTTAAACCAGAAGCTGGGATATGTTTGGTGACCAATACAAGCCGCAGAGTATAAATATGGTACGTATTTTTAGAGTAGGTTATACTCTGTAACTGGTACTTCATTTTAGAGTCTGTCGCAGGAATGTTAGCAGACTCCCCAACTCACTGCCTAGGAAGTGAACCCGAAATCACTGTGTTCAGACATTAAAGTAATTGTCAAGACCAAAACAGGATTCTGTCAGGGGCTAATGACGTTAGCAAGCAACTAGCTATTCAGGTCCCTGATTAACACATTAAGATCTTGTTTTTATCAGTAGCTGGACTGACCGTCGAAACACAATAGACTCAGCCGACGTTGTAAACAATCTAACCATTTTGAAGTATCATGAACGACTTTGTCTTTCACACTTTCTTTTTGACCGACAACTGAGTATAGATAGATGGTTTTTCTAGGAACTTATAACACTTAATTCGGCTCCGGAATTCAACGACTGCAGCAATCCACTATCATTGCTGTCACACACCAACTGACTCATTTGGAGTATATATTTCTTTTCTGTCGTCATTGCAACGAAAACTTTCATTTATTTGTTTTCTAATTAACAGATATTTTTATTCAAATATAAATTAGAAGCAGCTCGTAGTATTTAAACATACACAAAGTAATGTGTGTTGTCGGTTTGTGGGTCAGCTACGAGTTTTAGGTGTGAGAGAATATATTGTCTATGCTGCACCTGGTGTAAAAAAGAAGAAAAACACCTCAAAGTAAGTCACAGTCAAGCGATACAACTCACATCGGGTCCTTTCTCGGAGACATCGATGTTTGTCGCTATATTCTGTTATTTTACTTTTACTGAGTCCAATTTTTGGACTGTGGCCATGATGGAGCATCGACTACAAGTGCTTTAGGCAATTATATTTGTATGCTACTTATTAACTCGTCTGCGGAATGCAAAGTGGCCATTGATATAAAAGGAAAACATTAATATTGTATGCGTGAAAATAACTACCGAGTGCATCGAACTGAGATATTGCATCAACATTTGCCAAAATCTTAGTGAAATTCAAACTGAAACCATTCAGAAGTTTCAGTAGGCCTTTGTCAATGATGACATGGGAAAACTCAGATCAAGGAGTGACACAGCCACTTCAAACATGGCTGCACTTTAGTGGAGATGGTGGCATGCTCAGGCAAGCCATCTGCAGACTGAGACGAGGAACCGATTGAGAAGGATCAGCAAATAGTTATGGAAGACCGTTATGTAACAATCCAGGAAATTTCTCACTAAGTGAGAATAAGCACGGTATTAGTGCATTCCATTCTAGCCTGGCCCACCACACAACTTCTTTCGCTTGGGCCACCAGACAAAGAAATAGTGCCTGTTCTTCTCGACCGAGGGAAGGAAATGAGGCGACCTTCACAATGGACTCAGTGATTTCTGAAAGTTATCTATGGGCCCCGGCCCGAAAGTCCTTCAGAACTGACCAGCCAACGCATTCTCATCGTCGCACAGAATCTCCCCAAGAACGTCATCGCACCTGCCCGCCACTAACCCTCAATAGAACACCTGAGTGAAATTTCAACCGACCGCATTGCCCGAGTGACAGAGGACTGTGAGTGCTTGACGACACCCTAGGTGCCAGGTGCCGGGTACCCTGCCTCGGTCTACGCTTGATCCAGGACTACAGCTCAGACAAAGAGATGAGCTGTGAGAAACTGTTTGACAAACAGTGACTACACCTGCTCACTGTCTAGGAAGTACTGGAAATGTCGCAGCCTCAGCATATGTCTGCGCATCAGCAGTCACAGGATGCCCAGCCCTCCATTCAGCAGGTGTTGACAGCGAATGGAGCACCTGATAAGTGGAACGCGCCCCTTATCACAGAAAGCGGAAAAGTACGCGTTGCAGTTTGGTCAGACGTGAACTAGAGCAAGGCACGATGGTCAGGTGATAATATATGACGGAGGTAATGTATGCATTCGCCACTTTTGCCCGACCTTTTAGGGATAGCTTTCTCTCGACCTATTTCTGGATGAGATTGGCCACCTTGTTCGTCAACTCGTCCAAGTTCTTCACCTGGAGATTTAGACCAAACCAGCCCCCCGAACAATTTAACTGGTCCTTCCGTCCAGCGCCCCATGACGTTATTGGACAGTATGAATCTGCTTCTCCAGGTGCCAAGCTGCAAGCCCACTGACTTTACTTGGTTAATTTTTGTTCCTGTCATCGCCTTGTTTTCTTTTAGAGCAGTGCCGACCAGGTCTATGGACCTGCTATTCGACACCATGACGGTGACGTTGTCTACGTATGCTGACACGGTTCCCGCACGCCCTAATTCATGCGGCATATCTCTCAACACCTCCAATTTCCGCAGTAATGGCCCAAGAGCCAGTACATACAGAAGAGACGAGAGGGGACACTGTCGATGGACCGAATGCATGATGCTAAATGGTTCCGATAGGTAATCATTTACCCGAACTACCGAGCAAATGTCGCTCTACATAGCAGCGATCCAGCCACGGAAAACGGGACCGAAATTGGCCGCCGTGAGAACGGCCACCAGGTATTGCTGGTCGACCCTATCGAAAGCTTTAGATTGATCCAAATTGATTACGGCTCTACACATGCCAATATCCTTACTCACCCTGTCTATGATGTATCGTATGAAGTGAAGTGGAAGTTGTCGTGGATGGATCTGCTTGGGATTAGACATGTTTGTGCCTCACCAACCAGTTCCTCGACGACGAGCGTCAACTTCTTCGCTAACACCTTAGCCAAAATGCTAAAGTCTGCCTTCAGCAGCGTTATGGTCCTAAAGTTTCTATTTAATTTCCCCTTTTGGGGTCCTTTCTTAACAGTGCTACCACTCCTCGACTCATAGAATTGGGAATTCTCCCGTTCTGCTGCTAGTTGCAGTAGGATATCTGCCAAAAGTCCGCCCAGTTGCGGTAGATATCCGCCAAAAGACATACAGAAGCAAGCCTTATAAGGCAGACCATCCAAACCAGGCGATTTGTCCCCCGTGTAACTCGTCATCGCATACCGTATTTCCGCAGTTGTTATCGGTGTTTCGCAACACTCTGCTGCAGTTTCCAACAGTCGTGGAATAATAATAATAATAATAATAGTGATGATGGACTCTCCCGTCGAAGAGTGTTCAGCTTATGCCGAATCAGATGCACAAATGATTTTTTTTATAGTGATCAAATGTATGTGTCGTACATTATTAGCTCACTCCCTCCATCTGCCTGAACAGGCGTGAGGTGCACACGTCAGGTGACGAAGTGATCGCAGTGTTTTGCTGAAGAACGCAATGCACCGCTCGGTCTAGGGCTTGAGACCACGATCTCGCGATCGTGAGCGCAACACCCTAACCACTAATCATAATAAAACCAGGCATGATCGAATTGGCCAATACTTTCAGTAGAGAGTATGCCGTCACTATGATATCCCACACCCTAAGAACTGGTATGAATACCATCCAGAGCCAATCACTAACGGAGAGAATTACCAGCCTATAGGATTATAGGATACATACAGATAGGCAAATAAATATTAATGATCAGAAGTCATCATCAAAGACCTAAGACAAAAAAGGCTTGTTAATTGATATGACAGTGCCTACTGATAGAAACATAGCAGCAAAAGAATTTGAAAAACTATCAAAACATAAGGACCTTGAGACTGAAATATCTAGGACATGGCAATTAAAAAAAAACAAAACCATCCCACATTGTTCCCAGAGTGGGAATTTATTTTTTTGGAAGATCTTTAAAATGCATATTTTCTTATTTCTTTACTGCCCACAAGAGGCTAAACACAGAGGGGACAAACAAGGACAGACGAAGAAATTAAGTCGATTACATCGACCCCAGTGCGTAACTGGTACTTAATTTATCGACCCCGAAAGGATGAAAGGCAAAGTCGACCTCGGCGGAATTTGAACTCAGAACGTAACGGCAGACGAAATACCTCTAAGCATTTCGCCCGGTGTGGTAACGTTTCTGCCAGCTCGCCGCCTTAAATGCATATTTTCTGGTTCTCTAAACTCAAGAAATTACAAAGAAAAAGGCCTGAGTTTAAAATAATGTATAGTTCAATTTTTAAAGCTCTTTAAATTTGGCCAATTCAACGAAATTTACATTTTTTTTAGTATTATAAGATTGAACATATTTTCTTTCACAAAAAAGATTTTAAACTTCCGTTTGAACTTATTTAGAAGCATTTTTTATTGTCTCTCAGTCAAGCTACATCCTAGAGTGCATAGGCCAACATAAATTTGAGAAATTTAAGAAAATAAGAAAAGCATGAAATATATTTGGTAAAACCCCCTCAAACTTGATAATTTTTTTAAAAATGACAAATTTTAACATATTAAGGGCTAACATATTTGACATCCTCAGCGTTTTATGTAAACTGTGGGAAAAAAATCAGTTCAGAGGGGTTAAAACGCCACACAGAAAGTATAATTCCAATTTGGGTACCAAACATCAAAGCAAACCAAAATTGGATAAAATCGGTAATTATTGACCCCCAAAGTGATTAAATAAGTATAAAAACAGGAAACATAAAATGGACTCCAAACCTGATAAATTTCTTGAAATAATTGATCTTAAATGCACTTTTATTGGTATTTAGCCTACTTTATGGGATAAAAATCGGATTAGGAAGGTCAGATTCCACCTTGGAGGATTTTACCGTGCTTACGCCGAAATTGAAGAAGGGCCAAAACACGAGATAACAAAAAGAAAATCCCTGGATTGAAACTTCCCTATAGTTTCCCCCCGCCAAAGAAAAAATACAATGAAAACCACCCACCCACCCCACCTATGATTCACAAAGAAAATCAGAATCATTTGCATTAAATTGTGAAAACTGATCACAACAAATATTGAAACAACAATGCTAAACAATAAATATGAGTAATATAGACCAGTCGGTAACATAGTGATTCGATTTTTGATTGCTCTTCTGTCAAAGCAGACATCTTCTGTTTTGAAGAGCGAGCTGTGTGACCAACTTTACCACAAATAGAACAACTTAGGCTGGGAAGTTTCGAAGCAATTCCTGGATGCGACATGATGGACATTCTTCTGAAGATGTCATGGATATCATCTTGCAGATAATCATTTTTAGCCGCAATACACCAAAAAGGCAATTTTGGTCGAAATGCCCTGATTTGGTTATTTGAATTCAGATCCCCATAAACTAAGAAAAAACAAATAAGTTTGATTCCAGCTGATATCCCTTAAAATTGTGGTTCAAACGAGCCTTCAACCGCTATCAAGTGATAATTTTAACCCGAGATATGATTTTCTTCCCTGAAATAGCCAATCTGGGCACAATGTGCATTCCTGTTGTTGTAGGTGTCCTGGAAATGATCAAGAAAGGTAATGACAGATTTTTTGACCAGATCTCTGTGGAACCAACAATCAAGAAATTGAGTTGACATCAACCGCCCACACTCGTAGGGAAGTTCCTCTCCATCTAATATATACGTGCTTTAGGTATCTGGTTGAGACTCGGTTGGAAGATGAAATGTTTTATTAACCACAAAGGTCTACATTGAGAAAAATATTGTCGACAGTACAGGACAAAACAAAGATTGTGTGTGTCGCGAAAATCTCAACAATTCTATGTGGTGAAAAGATTAGAAAACGACAACATTCCCACAAAAAACCTTCTTGGCAAGAGCGTATTCAACACAAAATTAAGCTACTTAGGTCTGACATAGAATGTTTAAAAAACCTTAAATTTAACAAGACTATCAAACCTACAAAAACCCGAAAATTAAAGAAAAAAATTTAATATGAAAACCATATTTGACATTGATATCACCATAGAAACCATCAAACAAAATGTATGTGCTAAAGCCGCCCGCATAGCAAGGTATGAAAAGCGCGTTAGATTCTTTAAGGACAACATGTTCAAAAATAACCCAAAATTTTTTTACAGGAAGATACCAGTAGCAGTAAAGTCTGTCTCATCAAAAGAAGTGCAGGAATTTTGGAATAAAATTTGGTCAGAAGAAAAAACACCCAATGAAAAAAACCCTTGGATTGATAGACTATCTATAGACTTAGACTCCTTAGAGGAGCAAAAGTGGGAGGGTGTCAAGGTAGAAGATATAAGATCTGCTCTCAGGTTAAGCAAATGGAAGTCTCCAGGAAAGGATAAAATTCCTAATCTCTGCCATGAACTACTAACAAAACTTTACAACAATGTTTTGCAACATCCCCGCTACTAATCCTCTGCCAAGAAAAGAGGGAGGCCGTGGACTTTTACAACTGGCATTAGCACTGAAGATTGCCACAATTGGCCTAGACACTTACCTGAAAAACTCTGAGAACTGGATGTTAAAACTTGTCTCAAAACATGAAAACAAGAAAGCATCATATTCAGTAACAAAACAGACAAAGGAATATCTAAGTGAATTCCGAATACAACAATTTCCAGAATTAGACGTACTAGAAACAAGCGCAGAAAAAGCTAAGCGCATGAAAACCCGTGCTAAAACTACTGCCTTAGATATTCTGACTGACAAATGGCAAGAAAAACCTCTCAATGGCAAATACCCAAAGAGAGCCAATAATGCTGATGTTGACAAAGCTCTTACCCATCAATGGCTAATGACTTCTGTTTTAAAATTAGAAACAGAAGGGTTTATGATAGCAGCCCAAGATCAATGCCTACTTATAAGGAACTACCAGGCTAACATATTAAAGAACGGCAGCTCCCTAATATGTCGTGTATGTCAACAACAAAATGAGACCATTGATCATGTTGTCTTCATGTGCAGTTTTCTTGTGCCTACAGAGTATTTCAACAGACATGATAGAGCTGCACAATATATTCACTGAGTAATTTGCAAAAACCTGGGCTTGTCCCATGATAAAAACTGGTGGGAACACAAACCACCCCCAGTGCTTGAAAATGATCACATCTCACTCCTCTGGAACTTCACCATTCAAACTGACAGAAAAATAGATGCAAATAGGTCAAACATCATATTGAAAGACTTCAGACAGTCATATCATGCCTCCTCATTGATATGACTCTCCCAATCGATATAAACGTATCTGTCAAGACCTACCAAAAACCGAGTAAGCCGCCACGCAGAGGGAGTTGGCAACAGACTGACCGCCTGGCCATTGGAACGCGTCCCTTTCACAAGAAAATAAACAGGTTATGCTCCAATCTAATCAAGCAGTAATTGGGGAAAGGCACAACGGTCAGACGATAAATAATGACTGAGGCGATGTAGGCATACGCCACCTCTGCTCGACCTTTCAGAGATAACTTCCTCTCTGCCCATTTCTGGGTAAGAGAGGTCATCCTGTTCGTCACCTCTTCCCAATTCTTATCCACCTGGAGGTCGGGACCAAACCAGTCCCCGAGCAGTTTAACTGGTCCGTCAGTTCAGCGTCCGGCATTGATTTTAGCCCCTACAACCGACTCATATTCCTTTACAATGGAACCAACCGTCTCCATTTCGGAGGCGTCGGACACCATGACAGTGATGTCGTCCGTGTATGCAAACACTGCCCTCTCAAGTCCAATTTCGAAAGGGAGGCTTCTTAACTGTTTCAACTTCCGCAGCAGTAGCTCGAGAGCCAGCACATACAGAAGAGGTGACAGCAGGCAGCCCTGACGGACCGAACGTGCGATACTAAACGGTTTCGATAGGTGGCCATTTACTTTGACCACCGAGCAGGTGCTGCTGTGCATTGCAGCAATCCAACCTCTGAAAACGGGTCCAAAACCGGCCGCTTTCAAGTGGCGATGGTATACCCTATTGAAAGCTTTTCACTGATCTAAATTGATCAAGGGCCACCGAAGCCAGTTTTAGTCCCAGCCCTCTCTACGATGTATCACATAAGGTGGAGGTTGTCATGGATAGACCTGCTCGGGATTGCGTACGTTTGTGCCTCCCCGACCAGACTACTTACGACAAGCGCCAATCTTTTCGCTAATAGCTTGGCCAAAATCTTAAACTCTGTGTTTAGCAAAGTTATGGGCCGAAAATTCCCTAGCATGTCATCATTGTCGGTGTCCTTTCTCAGCAGTGTTACTACACTCGGGCTAACAGCACTAGGAATCCTCCCGTTCTGTTGCCAGTTACTGTTGACATCTGCCAAGAGGCTGCCAAACAAATCTGCCATGAAAACAGAATTGGATGGTCTGCCATCCAAACCTGGCGATTTGCGACTTGTGCAATCGCTCATCGCCTCCTGTATTTCAGAAGTTGTAATCAGCGTTTCCCAGAATTTCGCGTCCGTCACCGAGAGCCTTGGTAGGCCGTCTAGGTCCGAAGTAAAGTTCGCTGACCCATCACCCTCCCCAAACAGCCGTTCAAAGTACTGCTGGAAAACTGCACACATCTGCTCAGAGATCTGGCCTTCCAGCCTCTGTTGGGGCATAAACTGCCACCAGTCTAAAGGTGCTACCTTCGCTACCGTTACGTCCAGGACTACCACCCTACTATCCGGGTGCAGGAAGATAGGCCGTACTTGGAAATCTAAGGATTTCCGCAGTAGCACTGCTACACCACCACTCGCTCCCGATAGACCACAAGATGAGAATACCTTGTAGTTCTCGAAAATGGATGCTAGAGCGTGTCTTTCGGAGATCCTTGTTTCACTAATGGCAGCCACGTCCAAATCAAGTGATCTGAGATCATTGAGCAAATGACCTTGCTTCCAAGCTGATCTCAGGCCACGCACATTCATATATCCCATTCTCAGCACAGCCATGCTACTTGAAGAAAGAAAATGAGGAGGTTACTCACCTAGGTCTTCGAGAAGCCCGGATGTTCCGGGCTACTCTACAGGCGAAATTTTTTTTAAAAGGCCCTTCCAACAGCCTTTTATCAATAGATTTTTTTTAAATCACTACACTTCCTGGGAATTTTTCTATCATAGTTTTACAAACGCCTGACGACGTTTTAATCAAAAGTCTGTCCTTGGGTGTTTTGAGGATGAAATCCTCAAATTCCTTTTCTTCTGTCTCTATACTATTCTTATTTTTGATTTACAAAATCAATCAATTCCCTGTTACACTTGTTCACAACGGTGAAATTGATGGATACAGTTCGTCTACAGTCTGATGAATATTTTTGAAGTTCTGTAATCGGTTGTTTCTCGGTTTCTTTAATTTCATGTTGTTGTTGATGATGTTACTGTCTTTGAAGTTGTTGATCTTGTTCTTGCAGTTTTTCCTGGAATAGTTGTGAATTGTGTTGCAGTTGTGGTTTCAGAATAAGTTCTTGTTGATTTCTTGGAGTAGGGCTATGTACTCTCTTCCTCTCTCGCCTCCCCTCTTTTGTTATTGTGATCAATTGATCGTTCAGCTCTTCCTTCTCCATGTCATTGCAGTTGATGTTGGTTTGGGAGGAAGAAAATTCAGGAGAAACTTGCGTTTCCATGGGAACCGGGGGAAGATTCCTTCTTTGTCTTGGTTTGGGAGTGGGTGTAGGTGTAGGTGTAGGAGTCTTGAGCACTTGTTTATGATTTTTAACTTGTGGTGTTTGTAATGTTGGCAGCGGTGAGACTTTATTTTCCATTGTTTCGGGGCAGAAAACCTTTAAGTGGTTTATAGATCCACATTTATGGCATTTATGGGTCACATATAATACATATCCAATGTTCACTGTTGATTACAGTTCCAATTGTTCCTTTGCGACAGACCCTTTTAAGTTCAGAGTGCTGAATCATCTTTTCCTCCTAGGCATTGCAATTAGTCCTAGCAGCACCTCTCCACTTGTTTCGATCTAGAACATCATTTTCTCAATCACTTTTGTTCATATCTAATTTCTTCACGGTCTTTATACCTTTTCCTCGGATTATGTTGTGTTCGCTTACCGGAATTGAGCTCACCATAAAAAAAGACGCTTTGGCAAACACTCGTCTTTCATTCTAATAACATGTCCAGTCCATCTCATTTGAGCCAAGATAGCACGTTGTTCAAATGAGCTGCAACGTGTCATGCGCAAAACCTCTGTATCTGGCATGAAACATTCTCACTTGACTCCTAAGATACGTCTGAGGCACTTTTGATGAAATCTCTCCAGCATTTTTATATGACGCTTATAAGTGGTCTATGTCTCACTTGAATAAAGAATTGCAGACAATACACACGCTTTATAGACACTGGTTTTTGCCTTCAGGGAAATACCTCTATCCACCCATTCTCGCTTCCCTATTCGATAGTATATCTCTGCATCAAGACTACCCTCTCTTGACAGTATGCCTCCTAGGTAAACAAGGGTACCAACGACTTCTAACCTTGTTCCATTCACAAAAATGCAACTAGAAAAGTATTTTATTTTTTATATGTTTCAGCCCTAAGGCTGTATATGTAGTCAGCATATGCAGTCATATTCTCAGTATAGAAGACACTTAGTAGTGCTCGAATGGTTCGAACTTAGACTCCAATGACTTTACAAGGGATCAATTTCATGGGGTAAAGAATGGCTATAAGAGAAGTCAAATTGAGAAGATGTGGAGGCAATTATTCAGATAGATCTGAAATGTAAGATCTATTGGACTTATAATACCTTTCTCCACCCCTCCACTTTAATTTTCCCTGTCATTTATACTCTGTGTAAGTTGGGTCTATTGATATGAATATCTATATATCTATACTTAAATATTCATCGTCTGAAAATCTTCACTTTTTGCTTTCTCACTTTTTGCTTTTTGTACATAAAATACAAAAAATATAAAAATTCAAAGATGAGGTAAAAAAAAGAAAAAACAGCAAGCGAGATGCATTAAGTTGACGCTCAGGAAAATTAGAAGAAGTCTTCAACGCTTCGAGCCTACACTCTACCACGTACCACCCGCACAGCCATATATAAATGTGTGTGTGTGTGTGTGTGTGTGTGTGTGTGTGTGTGTGTGTGTGTGTGTGTGTGTGTGTGTGTGTGTGTGTGTGTGTGTGTGTGTAGATAGATTGATTGATAGATAGATAGATAGATAGATAGATAGAAAGATAGATGTAGATAGATAGATAGATAGATAGACAGATAGATAGATAGATTGATTGATAGATAGATAACTGTTTCAACGTACTCTCACAGCTCGTGGGAGTTAAAGAACAGGTTAATAACAGAAAATAAATGACATATTTTTTCACAGGTCAAAATCTAAAGCAGCGAAAGAGCAGTAGCACATAAAATAAAAAGAAAAAAGAAAAAAAGAGAAGAAAAATTACTGCTGAAATGAAGATTGAAGAAGGATACTCTTTTACTCTTTTACTCGTTTCAGCCATGCGGCTGTGGTCATGCTGGAACACCACCATGATAGAGGAAAAAATCAATAAAGTTAATAACTGCTTAGTTTATTATTATTATTATTATTATTATTATTATTATTATTATTATGATGATGATGATGATGATGATGATGATGATGATGATGACGACGACGACGACGACAACGACGATGACAGTCTAGATTTTGAAGGAGATAACGGTCAAATGCAGAAACAGATTCAATAAATTTGATTGACAGGTAGGAAGCAGCAAATTTAAATAGATTTTAACGAAATGGAATATATTAAAAAAAGAATAAATAATATATCTCTTGACAATCCTTGACTATATCTCGGCTTAAACTTTCATCAGTCGCTCGCTAGCGTTATGTCGTTTGGTGGCCGTATTTTGGTTTGTAATGTAAATGTATTATTATTATTTCTGGCGATCTTTGTGATGTTTTGTTTTTGTTTTTGGAAAACAAATGCATGAAAATGAGCAACGTCTGAAACAATAAATTCCAAATGATCTACTACAATCACCAGAAAGTTCAAACAAAATTCTTGATAACTTAATCCATAGGCGCAGGCGTGGTGTGTGGTAAGTAGCTTATTTCTCAACCATGGTTCTGGGTTCAGTCTCACTGCGTAGCACATTGGGCAAGTGTCATCTACTATAGCCTCGGGCCGATTAAAGCCTTGTGAGCAAATTTGGTAGACAGAAACTGAAAGAAGCCTGTCGTATCTATCTATCTATCTATCTATCTATCTATCTATCTATCTATCTATCTCCCCTCTCTCTCTGTGTGTGTGTGTGTGTGTGTGTGTGTGTGTGTGTGTGTGTGTGTGTGTGTGTGTGTGTGTGTGTGTGTGTATACACGTGAGTCGTCTAAGAGACCATAAGCCAGGGAAAAGATGCACTCGTATATCTATCAGTAGAGAGGGTATATTATCCGAAATGTATTGTATTAAATATCCATCACGGTTCGGCTTACCAATCGGTTTCGCGTAAAGAATACAATGGAGTGTTAGGTAACATCCCGATTATATAACTTTACGCTCATCAGAGTTAGCCGATATGGAAGGGAATATGGTGACTGCTCTTTATTGTCGGAGGTAGATTAGCACAACCGATCAGTGGCTGCTGTGAAAAAGGTGGTGAAACGAAAAAGGGGCCAGAGGATTAGTTTAGGATTTATGTCTCTTGGTTGGGTATGCTGTGAAACTGGCAAGAGTTATCTTGAAGTGTGTATTATTAATGTGGTGTTTCTGTGGAGATAGGTGTGTGCTATGTGTAGCGTGTCATATGTATAATTTTTTCCGGGGATGTAGGTGTATATAGCTGTGTTCGTTGATCTGCTTTCTTTCTGTAAAGGATGAAGTTGTGGGAGGGAGAGGGTTATGTTAGCGTGCGGTGTGGAATGTGTGTGTGTGTGGAGTTTGTATATATGTGGAGTACAATTTGTGTGAAGTACGATTTGCATCTTTCTAGGATCTGCTGCTATTGAAGTACGGTTTGCATCTTTCTAGGATCTTCCACTTTATGTTGTACTCCGTGGTGTTTTCTTTCAAAGTCCAAACGTGCTTCGCTAGTGCTGTGGCGTTACGTCTCTCTGGGATGTTGAATGAGGACCTGTTGTTAAAGTGGGTTCTGAAGGGGTCTTCCGTTGCTCCCACATACTTCCGCACAGTCGGTTGTTCACTGGATCCTGTTGCTGTTGCTTCTGCTTCGTAAACAACTGTTTCCATATTGCAGCGACCGTTTAGTGGAAAAATTGTGTTACTCCTGAATGAGATCCTGCCTCAGCCTTGGGTCTGGGTCAACCTACTAAAATCTTTTTTACTCTAGGTGCACAGCTAAAGGATAATCTCAGGGTATGTCTATTAAATATTTTGTTAAATCTATTGGGGGAAGTATCTATCAACTAAACTTAGGAAAATCTTACCTACTCTGGTTTTAACGTTTAAAGAGAATGACGGTTTGAACCACAATACTTTCCAGTTGCGCTTTCTCTTAGGTGAGGGCTAGGGTCTGGCATCTAATTAATATTATCCTTGAAACCGCTAGCAGCCAGAGCCCGGTTGTAGTATGGGGCGGTAGCAGCAGAGATCTCTTTGCTTGAAGACAAGCTAGAGATTCTCTTGCTGGCACCCTTAACCAGGTTCCTGAAAACTATGGCTGGATGGCAAGAATCTGTGTTAATGTAAGACAACTTCTCATTTGGTTTCCTAAAGAGCCTATAGGCACCTGATTCCAGGTATATGTATGTGTGAGTGTGTATGCGTCACATGCACATATGCATATGCATGTGACATCAACTAGAAGATCACCGAAAATTCAGGCCATAAATACTACTAAGAGATGCAATTCTTGCATTGTAGAAAAAGTATACTTGTAAGGAAAATGTGAGAACCAAAATTGTGCCTTAATGCTAAAATGAATATTTTCAGTCCTTACATACGCGAGGGAAAATTCCTTCATAGATATTGGTTACCCAACTATAGCCACTTTTCACTGACAAATAAGCAAAAAAAATTTATGTCTTAGTAATTGATTTGCTATTCAGAAAAATATATATTTCCAAGACAGAAAAGCCCGTTACCAGCTTCAGATTTGAATTTCCTTCGAAATTACCATGGAAATTATTTTGAACCTCCATTAGGTCGAAAAAATCTATCTTAGACTAGAGCTCTTCAAGAACAATCGTAATGTTTAACGGCAATTTATCCCTCACTCCATTCAGAACTTGTGAGCAAGGGATTTGAAATTGAAAAAATATATTATTTTAATATATTACAAAGCAAGAAATAGGTTCTACACCAGCCTTGGACAAAATTTATCTCCCTTATCAACTTCTAGTTTTGTTCAGACATGTGGCACACTTATATGCACACACATGCATGCACTGGTAGTCACACACCTATATGCTCGTAGGTACACACGCACGTATTCACACACATTCATATGTACATGTTCTCATACATACATGCTAATACACTCTCTTATGTATAGGTTGGTATAGAAAAGAAAGAGAAACAGAGAGAAAGAGTGAGGGGAAGAGCGAAGAGGAGAAATCTCGGAAAATTGGGAAAATTTGGAAAGAATGAGGAGAAATTTTGAGAAATATTTGAAAAATATTTTTTGGCCAAACGCTTACAAGGAAAAAACGGGGCCTCTAAAATTTGATTTTCATTAGTTCCATAGATTTATACTTTATGTTTTATACAATGCAGAGCTTGTATCTCTTGGTAGCATTCATGCATGTTCAGGAATTTTTGGCGATCTTCCAGTTGATTTTATGTTCGTTTCTTTCTCTTTTAACTTCTAAACGTAGCTTGCACGCTTGGTAACATTCCCTTTCTCGATGTTTCTGAACGAGGTGGTGTAGTTTATGAAATCTTTGTTTGAAGGGTCCTTCGTAAACCGATATATCGTTTTAGGTTGATGTTCTAGTTCGCATCCATTGATTTCAGTTCTACCTCATAAATGATTACTTCAGCGTTCCACGATCCATTCAACGAGTAGCCGTAGAGTTACTGTATGAACATTCAACCTCAGTAGTTGGGTTGAGTTTATGTGATATAATTGTTTCATGTTAGGGTTGTTGCTATAATTAATATTAACTGTATACTTATTGAATAATATTCTATATTCGCACGCATGTGGGATATATATATGTGTGTATACGTGTGTACAGTTACATAAACATATATATATTTATTTATATATATACATACATACACACACACACACACATATATATATATATATGTATATACATACACATATATGTATATATATATATACACACATAATATTTGTGTACATATATATGCATATATATTCGTATATACATACTTACAAACATACATACATGCACACTTACACAAACATATGTGTATGTATGTAAGTATGTATGTATGTATGTACATATGTATGTACATATGTATGTATGTATGTATGTATGTATGTATGTATGTATGTATCGTCACGGGCCGCCAGTCATAATCAAAGTAGGATACTGGCTGGTGAAATCAGACGTAAACTTGAGGATCTCCATATCTGTTGGTGCACGTTTTGCAAGCAACTACAAAAAAAGAATAAGGTTGACTAATATTAACTAATAAAATATACGAGGCATGTATTCAATGAATCAGCTATAGAGTATGAAGTCGTTTAACTTAATCAATTATTGTTATTAACACCTTACTATCGCTTATCTGATTTATCACAGCGAGTAACAATAGAAGCTATGTATAACGTAAGGAAAGAGTTTATAATAGCTATATCTTAGCTATAGATATGTCTGTTAATAAATTGGTAATGGTTACTATGCTGCTATCTTAAGTTATTTGAATTCTTAATAGAAAGAAAAAAAATATCCTATCCAAACCGTCAAACTATATCAATAGTCTCCGGATATATTCAATCAACTTACTTCGAAGGAGGAAATTGTTAGTCGAGAAATGATTTGACGGTGTATTTCAAGTATTTATGCAATCACATTTGTCTTCATCGAAATTAAATTATATAATGTGTAATAAATGGAAGTTTCTCAAGGAGTCAATTCAAGCAAGTCAAAAGCTCTAGAGTTTTGTGCCATATATATTCAGTATTTAAACATGTCACCGACTAAGTGCACGATATATTAGTCTAATGATTTCAGCTAGCTTATGGTTTGTGTCTGATTTTATTCCTTGAATTCGCGAAAATACTTTTGCAGGTGAGATTATTTTTTACTATTATACCCCTGGAAGACGTAAAGTCGAGTGGCTACATGGAATTGGCAGAAACATCGTTATCTTTAGCCTTAAACACAAAACTATGTGGTCTCCAGCTTTCGAGTCTCCCAAATGTATAGTCAAACGAAATCGCGCTCGCTAAAGCATTCTTGCAGATTCAAAGGGTAAAATACTGTTTATTATGAAGTTATTTATGTAGGAAAGTGATGGTTGGAGTGTTATCCATTGACGAGTGACCCACATATCACGATGAGCGGCTTCGTTTTTCTGTATGCGAGGAGAATAACAAAATGTATTTATGTTTTTTGGGGCTGGATTATTTAGTCTGGCTGCATGCTACCAGTCACAGAAAACTGCATCCTAAATTTGCTATCAAAACAACCATTGTAGTTGGTAGATCGATGTTTCACACGGCAGTTCTATATGTTGTTTTATGTGATCCGGTTTTTGTCTGCGATTCACTTAGACATATGTTTGTATTATTAAACAAACTTCGAGAACAAGCTCTTTCCATACTATGTCAATTGCAATAGTAAGTGGGATCAACGTTAATTTGTTTGAGTTTAGTATCACTATTTCCCTTAACATACATTTCGTGTCTGGTTCGACAAACTGTTCACCAGATTACACAATGAAAAGAAAAGTATGTGGTAAGTTCTGCACAAACTTACTTCACTTAATACACATCCTTTGTGACAGTTGTTCAGTAACAGACCTATTTTTTTTACTCTTTTTAGTGTTCGTTGTCGTTCGTAGTTGCTTGGGGTACCAAAAAACACATCCAGATTGTGAGTGCAAGCCGTATGTACTTTTTCACCTCCAATAACAGAGAGTAGTAATCATATTTTTTTTCCATTCCAGCTGACCCTGATGAGCATATGGTGTTACATAACCGAGCTATCATCTAACATCCGGTTAAATACCCTGTACAAAACCGATTGGTAAGATTGACCGTAATGAATATATAATATTGTACACTGTAATATAAATTATAATAAAACGAAGGTATTATTACTATAATGTAGAATAGATCTTCTCTATCGATCTGACAACCTGTAATTTAATGTTCGATCTCGTTGCCAGATGAAAATGTTAAATATGAAAATTGGTCTACCCAATGTACCGTGGCCCAAATATGAATGGGTTTCTAAGCAACTTGTTCGAGGATACTTAAATAAGGTATACTGCTGATGATGACGAATCCAACAAGAGTCGAAACGTACAGGTGTCCTCTCTTTTACTGTCCACGCGCATACTGTGGAGATGCAACGTTTACATTCGCTGTTAAACGTTTGGTGTCAAATTGGAAGGTGTAATTTGTAGTAAATTATAGTAATAAATATATATATATATATATATATATAAAAGATAATAAGAGTGAAAAAACTACAGAAGGCTTGTGTTACATGGTTAAAGTATATATTTAAATTATGTCAGAAAAATGTTAGAAAAATGTTAGAAAAATGTTAGAAAATCTTTTTGGTATATAAACATTGTATTTTGAGAAATAACCGGTTTCGTGTTGTCTTTTCAAATTCCTCTACTTCATTGTGTCGTGTTCGCTCCAGTCTGAGAAAGAAGAGTTCTAGATAGGGGGAGGTAATTAGGGATTTCTTCTTGTATATATATATATATATATATATATATATATATATATATATACACACATACATACATACATATATACACACACAATGATAGATTGACAGATAGACATACATAAAGCATTCAAACACACGCACTCATACACGCTTACACACACACACACACACACACACACACACACACACACACACATTGTAGGGCTGTATAATTTAATATCTCTACTGCGTCCCCAAATATCTGACTTCCTGTTTGTTTGTACAACACTCATGCCAATGGTGTATTGTTTATTGTTTCCATGTCTTCCTCTAAATGTAGTTCAAGCTGGACATTTTTAAAAGCTGTTTATATTTCTGTCAGTTATCGGCTTAAGAGTAATTGCGAGAGAGAGAGAGAGAGAGAGAGAGAGAGAGAGAGAGAGAGAGAGAGAGAGAGAGAGAGAGAGAGAGAGAGAAACCAACTCTTCAACTAAACGGCTGAATATTACACGTACAAAGAAAGTGCTTGGAAAACAGCAACAACAGACAAGCATACAGACCCAACAACAACCAAAACAAAAACAGTACTAATTGCATACACAATTCCACCCACAACAACAAATTGCTCCAACATCCAACTTTGTGCTGGTAAGAAGAAAAAAAAAGAACTGCCATGTTACATAAAAACATAGCACTAAGTGGAGATATAGGGACAGAGGGTAGGCTTTCAACAAAAGAAGCGGTGATAGTCCCAAAGGACCTCAAACTGGCAAGGATATCAATAAACAGATAAAGAGAAATGAGAGAAAGCTTACCACATGACGCCGGGAACCCATGTCTCATGGTCTCACACAAGTTACATCAAGACCTCTTCATGGAACCTCACACAGAAAAGGATTTTTGAGAGACCCAATCACTTACAAGTAAATTAAGACAGGTAACTTCTTATCTTCTTCCCATCGTTCCTCATAACATGGCAGCTTTAAGAGTGGGTTGTATAAATGAATATAGCCTGTAGTCACCTTGAAAGTAGGGGTGCCAACTCAATAAATTCAGGATTTAATAGCTATCAGGAAGACCAGAATATCCGACACATTCTAACGGCTATTTTCGATGACTTTGAGATCAACGCATCTTTTATCCAAACAGGAGGAGTAGCAGTGTTGTTTCGGAAAGGCCAGGGTCTTGAGACACGGTTGATCTTCCTGGACCCGAACAGTAAGTTAATGGTCCTGGATGTGAGCAGTAGCAAAGGGAGGTACCTTCAGACTAGGAGCTGTCTGTGCCCTGGCAAGGGCGGAGTCATCAGATTTCTTCAGGTGTCTATAGGTTTTGCTCGGGACGTTCCGCTTTTTATGTTAGTTGGTGATTAGAATGCCAACTTAGATGCACATCTACATTGTGTACGGATGGTAGCCAATAAAGGGTGGTGGGACAAAAGCGTCAGGAACCTTCTCAGTCGTATCCGACTATCTTATAGCTACCGATGGGATTTCCCGAATGCGCCAATATGGACATCGGCAAACTGCATCGGATCGTCTAGATCGTATCTAGATAGATTATTCTGAGGTCATTAAGTATGGATAACATCATTTGTTCACGCGTCTATTTAGTCGGCTACATAGATCACAAATTTGTGATTTGTACAGTTGACCTAGACAGATTGCATAGGCAGGACCTGGTTACTAGAAAGTGAATGAGTCTTTCCTAGCGCACAAAGTTTACAGAGACCAGATTAGAGATCTAGTTAGGCGGACGATGACGTGAACATTCGTCACCAAGTGATGGGGGTTAACCCTGGAAAGGTTGGTTACATTAGAGTCGACAAGGATTAGTAAGGAAATAGCAACTGAGAATTCTAGACTAGAGGGAGAGCTAACTGGGAACCTAGAAGAGGCGCTTAAGAAAAGTACTGCGAGTGACGTGCTGGCAGAGCTTTGGCCCTTGACTAATTCTTTAACGCTGTGGTGTCAGGGCTAGGGCGAGTGCTCTAAGACATGGGGGAAGGAAAGCCGTTCGGTGGGCTCGGCTAGCGGAGGCGCAACATGGCAACAAATCCACAATTCAGTCTTTGACGGATCGGGAGGGGCACAAACGACACGAGTCCAAGTAAATGTGTTCGGTTTTACAGAATCACTTCGTTCAACTGTTTTGGGTAGACAGGGGACCGAAGATAAAGATAGTCTTTACTGCCTAATTCGATGGCCTGCCGCAGCTCCCAGATGAGGATGTAGAATTTTACGAAAGGCCGATAACAGCTGACGAAATATGGAAAGTGATGGCTAGTTGCATGTGAGCGTTGAGCTGATCCAAGATTTGCGGGTTCTTTGATTACCCATGGTTATTACTACTTTTCTGTTGGGGAATATTGCTGTTATAGATTTGTTTTTATTGTTTACACGTGTCTATGTAAATTCCTACTGACTTTTGTTTTTGTATTATCCTAAATGTTCTCGGTCCTCGTGGAAAATAAAAGAATTTGTTATTATTATTATCATTATTATTATCATTATTATTATTATTATTATTATTATTATTACTATTATTATTATTATTATTATTATTATTATTATTATTATTATTATTATTATTATTATTATTATTATTATTCCTTCTTAACACGGTGTAGGTAAAAATGCACCCGAGTCTTTAGTCATCTGTCATGTCACAACAAGGACCTCAGACAGATAATACTTTCCTTAAGATGTGAATTGTACCCAATAAGGTTGCTTTTTGCAAGACATCAATCTTGCATAGGATTTCCAGTTGCCTTAAGAAGTCTTGAAGTTTCAATGGGATTGAGCCCAATGCTCCAATCACCACTGGTATCACTTTTACATTACCCTCTCGCATTCCATACAGTCTTGCCATTTCCACTTTCAATTCGGAGTACTTGGTGATTTTTTTTCAACCTCTTTACTCACAACATTCATGTCATTTGGTGTGGCTACATCAATGATCTGACAGTATTTGTCTTTCTTATTCAATATGACAATATCCGGCCGACGGTGTTCCATTACACGATCCGTCTGAAAATCATAGTCCCAGAGTATCTTTACTTTTACATCAGCCTGCATAACTTTACTTCGTACATGCTCATACCAGTTCTCTGTTACTTCATATTGGTATTTACGGCATAAGAGCCAATGAAGATACACACATTTTAGCGTGGCAGCGCTTGTGTTCTTTTTGTGCAAGGCTCTCACATCCAGTTACCAAGTGAATCACATTTTCCACACGTTTTCCACAGTCTGCATTTCTGGTACGCTTCGAATCATTCCGCTCATGCCATGCCCACATGCTGTATTATCCTTAACGTCCTGTGTATTCCTTTCAAACTGTCCATGAATCCTCATTTCAAGAAAGTCCTCTTTTCTCTTCTCCTCAGCTCTTTGGTTAAACTCTTCCTTGCCCATAATTTCATCTGCATTTACACCCATATCTTTCGCGGCACATTGCAGCAGGTCTTCACCAATATTTATCAAATATTCGGCAAGCGTTCTCTTTTCATTCCTTATACAATGGTCTATACTAATTAGTCTTCTGCCACCATTCTTTCTTTTCATATACAGTCTGCTTACGTTTGCTTCAGGGAGTAGCGCCCATGCAGCGTCATCAACTTTTTCGTCCTTCTATCCAGTGTTGATATTTCCTCCTTAGTCCATTTGAGGATAAACCTACTATACCTGACCACCGCAACTGCCCAGATATTCATTGTAGTAATCAAATTTTTGGCATTCAGGTTGGATTTCAACACCGTCTTCACCCTTTTTTGATACACCTCGCTGACCTTGACTTTCATTTCTCTGTGTAGAATGTCATCCAGCTCCAATATCCCAAAATATCTATACCCACTGCCGTCGGGTTCACCTATGGTCTCTCTGAATGGTAACTGGAATATGTGCAGCAAAGACGTATACTCTCCTGGCACAGGAAGAAATACTACCAAGGGAACAAAAAGAATGTAGGAACAATTCTCAGGGTACCAAGGATTACCTGGTCATCGATAAAACAATTTTAAGGCATTGTAAAAAATCATCATACAAACATGTCTATGGCTTGGATTGACTTTAAGAAGGTATATGATATGATGGCTCATTCTTGGGTCGTTGAATGCCTGCAAATATTTGGTGTTGCTGACAATATCACAAATTTTCTGATGCTTAGCATGAAAGAGTGGAAAACCAAATTGTACTCAAGTAATGTATTCCTTGGAGAAGTTAATATTAAAAGGGCCATCTTCCAAGATGACTCGTTTTCTCCGTTACTATTTATAATTGCACTAATACCCATAACAATGACACTTAGGAAAGTTAAGATGGGTTACCGATGTGGGAAGAAAGGCCTATCATCGAACCATCTTCTGTTTATAGGTGACCTGAAATTGTTTGGGAAATCTGAAAAGCAGATAGATTCCTTAACCAAAACAGTCCAGAAGTGTGGTAGGGACATCGGTATGGAATTTGAGATTACCAAATGCTCAGTACTTAATATGAAAAAAGGGAAGAAAGCAGCCCGTAGAGGATCGCGGTTACCATCATTATTATTACCTCCGAGTTAGCGAAAGCGGGGGTATTGTTTTCAGTTGTGTTTGCTTATTTGTTTGTCCTTGGACAAGATATCTCAAGAACCGCTGGATGGATTCGGATGAAACTTTCAGAGATGTTTGGCCTCGTGACTGGCACGAACTGATTAGATTTTGAGATTGATCCGTTACCGGACAAGGATTCTGAATTATTTTTCCTGTTTTTTCACTTAATTTTTGAGAGCGGTCGGGTTCATTTTTAGTATTCTTGTTTGTGAGTGCAGTCGAGTTTATTTCAGATATTCTCATTTTAAAAAGCATCGTTGAGAGGAGGTTGGCGTTGCCTTGGTGGAGGTTTGCGCTCTCTGAGTGCTCTTGTTGTTATTATTATTATTATTATTATTATTATTATTATTATTATTATTATTATTATTATTATTATTATTGTTATTATTATTATTCATATGCACTCAACAGATTAGACTTGGAAAAGAATTCTAATTTCGGGCTACAACAGGTAGCCTTAGATGTCAAGAACCCTCCTAAGTATCCTAACTGTCCCTAATAACACTGTTTTCTGCAGCTGCACTAAACTGATTTTTATGCTTATTTCCTCTATCCATCTGTTCAGATCTTTAGGGATAGTTCCTAATGCACCTATAACTTCTGGGATACATTTTACCCGCACTGTGATTCTAGCAGCTTTTAATAAACTTTCTTTACTATTACCAATATAGCTAACTCCACACAGTCTTCTACTGATATTAACCCTTTTCCACTTTCCTTTCTAAGTAAGTATAATCTTGCTACTCTTGCCCTTGGGTGGAGTCCTCCATTCATATTGAATTCCTTCCTAGTTCTTCTGTCTAGCTTTGCTAATTCAGTTTTTGTCCAATCTACAAAAGCTGCTGAGTATCTAAGTAATGATACTTCCCAAGTATTTACAGCTTTCACTAGATTTGGACCATTTAACTTTGACTTTATTAGCTTTCTCACCCTTCTAATGTACTCCTTCTCAATTCTCGTTTTCATTTCTGTAGTTAGTACTCTGTCAGATTCTAATACTCTAAGATACTTATAACTCTCTCCTCCTTTCAATGATTATAATGTCTGGCCATTCGGTAATTGGTTGCCTTCGCTGTTGACTACCTGTCTCCTTCTCATGACTAATATTGCACACTTATCTATGCCAAATTTTATGCCTATACATTTGCTGAAGAGTCTTACAGTCTGTATTAAGGAATCTATCTCTTTTTCATGCTTACTAAAAAGCTTCCGATCATCCATGTAAATGGTTAATTTTTTCATTACTATTTCTGAACTGATACCCCGCCTTTGCCTTCCTTAATACTAAACTGAGGGGGAATTATTAAGGTGGCGAGCTCACAGAATCGTTAGCACGCCGGGAAAAATGCTTAGCAGCATTTCATCAGTCCTTTTGTTCTGAGTTTAAATTTCATCGAGGTCGACTTTGCCTTTCATCCTTTCAAGGTCGATAAAAATAAGTATCAACTGAGTACTAGGGTCGATGTAATCAACTTACCCCTACCCCGAATTTGCTGGCCTTGAGCCAAAATTTGAACCCACTATTGTTGTTGTTGTTGTGGTCGTTATCGTCATCATCGGCATTATTATTATTATTATTTCCATTTTACTTCTCAGAGCTCTCGATTTTACTCGCTCCGGTTAATTCTGTAAGAGCGGACAACAGCCTGTTGTCAAAGGTCTCACTGGGTCTCTTTCCACACCAAGTACCCATCGCAAAATCCTCACTGTCCCAAGCAGAGCAGTTTTCTGAGTATGTTCTCCCCTCGTGTCAATTCCAGTTTCTCCAACATATTTCCCAAACTAGGTTATTAGTGCTCCCAGAGCCTCTGCAACTGCTGGGATAGCAATTACTCTCTTCATTGCATAAATTCGTGCAATTTTGTCTTTTAGTAGTTTGTATTTTTCAACCTTTTCCAACTCTTTGTCACCTACGCGTGCGTTCCCATGTATGGCCAGTATCTATGACCTTAGTTTCTTTCTTCCTTTTATCCACTACAACAATGTCTGGTCTCCGATTCACTATTGTCGGTGACGCCTTCTGGTTTATGTTCGTACTATTTCTGTGTTCTTTCAAAACTATACTTCTCATACAATCTCCAGTGAACAAACTTTGCCACGTCATCGTGTCTCCTTTTGTATTCCTTTCTGGCCAGTTGGATACACTCACTCACAATATGTGAGATTGTTTCGATTTTGTTGCTACATATCCTACAAAGGAGCGATTCACTGAAACTTGGTGTAATTAGTTTTCAGAGCTTATTCTTGAGTGTTGCATATCAATGTCTCAGTGCATCCTTTCAGATTACTTTTCCTTAGCCACCTCCAAGTGTTGGTCTTGTCTTTCCATTTAATTTCTCTGAGGTATCGCCCATGCACCGTTTTAATTTTCCTATTGTTTAATTTTTGTTTTCCATCTTGTTTCTTAAATGTTTTTTCAGGTGTCACGTTTTCATTAGGTATCGTGTTATCATTATTATTTTTGCTTTTCATCCTTTCGGCGTCGATGAAATAAGTACCAGTTGAGTATTGGGGTCGATGTAACCGACGAGCCCCTTCTCTAAAATTTCAGCCCTTGTGCCTATAGCAGAAAGGATTATTATTATTATTATTATTATTATTATTATACATTATTTACATTATCTACATTTGACGGATATTCGTCCTCATCTTGTTTGTTGTTAACACAACGTTTCGGCTGATATACCCTCCAGCCTTCGTCAGGTGTCTTGGGGAAATTTCGAACCTGGGTTCTCATTTCTATCGATGTTACTATTATTATTATTATTATATTATTATTATTAATCAGGTCGCTGCCGTGAATCGAACTCGGAACCTTGGGGTTAGTAGCCCGCGCTCTTAACCACTACGCCATATTATTATTATTATTATTATTATTATTATTATTATTATTATTATTATTATTATTATTATTATTATTATTATTATTATTATTCAGTAGTTTTATTTTTATAGCGTGCTTTCACTTCACTACCGAGCGCAGCTCTGTGTGCCTTGGGTATGTGATGTGGCTTGCTGTGATGCTCTGATTGATTTGCTGTAACATTTATATCCGCATCCAGTTCTATTTAGCATGTCAGATAAAGGTGTCAGTGCCAAGCAGAAAAGGGGTGGAGAGAGCGTATCTCCCTGGAATATTCCTCTACTAATGGGGATTATTATTATTATTATTATTATTATTATTATTATTATTATTATTAATAATAAGGCGGTGAACTGGCGAATAGTTAAAGCGACAGACAAAATGCTTTGCCGAGATCAACTTAGCGTTTCATCTTTACAAGTCGATAAAATAAAGTACCAATGAAGTACTTGGGACGATGCGATTGACTTGAAACCTCATCTCTAAATTTCTGATCTTGTATCAAAATTTAAAATCCTACAAGTATCAAACATTTAACTTTTTGTCTTGCTGTGCCTTTACGTTACCCTTACATGCCTTGTCATATCTCTACACGCAAACTTTGCATTTCTTACTACCCTTCTCCCCACTCATTTAGGCTCCCTCTATCCATTCACAGTTCTCGAGCATCATAGAGAAGTGTTTCCACCACCATCATACCCAATCACAAATCTATCCATCTCCTTCTATCCTATCACAACAAGTAATATATTATTTCTTTACTACCCACAAGGGGCTACACACAGAGGGGACAAACAAAGACAGACAAACGGATTAAGTCGATTATATCGACCCCAGTGCGTAACTGGTACTTATTTAATCGACCCCGAAAGGATGAAAGGCAAAGTCGACCTCGACGGAATTTGAACTCAGAACGTAGCGGCAGACGAAATACCTATTTCGTTATTGCCCACAAGGGGCTAAACATAGAGGGAACAAACAAGAACAGACGAACGGATTAAGTCGATTACATCGACCCCAGTGCGTAACTGGTACTTATTTAATCGACCCCGAAAGGATGAAAGGCAAAGTCGACCTCGGCTGAATTTGAACTCAGAACGTAGCGGCAGACGAAATACCGTTAAGCATTTCGCCCGGCGTGCTAACGTTTCTGCCAGCTCGCCGCCTTGTAATATATCCACCCAAGTAATATATCCACCCGTAATATATCCAGCTGTGTCAATTCCATCATATGCAACTATATGCATGAGAATACATACATAAAACATACAAATCTGCACATACATACATACATACATACATACATACGTACGTACGTACATACATACATACATACATACACACACATACACACACCCATACATACATACATACATACATACATACATACATACATACATACATATATACAGAAATACCTTGTTGTTGATGTTGAAATTTCAATGAAGTAGCCTTGGATCTAGGTTAGAAACCGGCTCTTTCTCTATTGGCAAGAAATCTTGAAATAAACTGAATAATGACATACATACATACATGCATGCATGCATACATACATACATATAATGCTTTCTAGTATAGGCACTAGGCCTGAAATTTGGGGGGAGGAGGATAGCCGATTACATCGAGCCCAGCGCTCGACTGGTACTTATTTCGTCATCTTCGAAAGGTTGAAAGACAAAGTCGATATCGGGCGACATTTGACCTCAGAACCTAAAGACGGACGACCTGTCGCTAAGCGTTTTGCCCGGCGTGCTAAGCATTTTGCCAGCTCGCCGCCTTATAACATAAATATAATATAATACAATATAATACGTGCCTATGTACATAGGCATGTATGTATAGGCGCAGGCGTGACTGTGTGGTAAGAAGCTTGCTTCCCAACCACATGGTTCGAGGTTCTGTCCAACTGCATGGCACCTTGAGCAAATGTCTTCTATTATAGACTCGAGCCGACAAAGACTTGCGACTGGGTTTGGTAAATGGAAACTGAAAGAAGCCCGTCATATGTGTGTGTGTGTGTGTGTGTGTGTGTGTGTGTGTGTGTGTGTGTGTGTGTGTGTGTGTGTGTGTGTGTATGTACGCACGCGCGCGTGTCTGTTTGTCCCACCGATGTTGGTATGTTTACGTCTCCGTAACTTAGCAGTTCGGCAAAACAGACGGTAGAATAAGTACGCGGCTTACAAAGAATAAGTCCTGGGGTCGATTTCTTCGACTAAAAACCCATTTAAGGCGGTGCTCCAAGTAAACAAGTAAAAGAGTAAAAGAATGAAAGAATACATACATACATGCATAAAGACAACAGACGGATAGATAGATAGATAGATAGATAGATAGATAGATAGATAGATAGATAGATAGATAGATAGATAGATAGATAGATAGATAGATATATTGAGTGCATTGTTAATAAAACGAAATCAATGAATATGAGGGGTGTCAACGAAATGAAAAGCAAATAAATAAATAAATAAATAAATAAATAAATAAAGGAGTCGACTTACTGTCATTGAATCCTCGATCCCCTGTAATTTGACAGAGAAGGTTCGAATAATTAAAATTCTCCATTCCACGGGATTAGAAATAGTTTAAGAGAATTGTTAGAAATACAGCAGAACGTTTACATGTAACGGTAGCATTCACTATCATTGTACCGACCGCTGTCATTGTATATAACCGAATGCATGTGAAAGTGTGTACGTTTATATATATATACATCTATATATTAAGTGCGTGTATATACGTGAGATTCAACGTCTCTGACATCGCTTGGTTACCATTATCATGTTTGCTTGTTGTCTAGAATGTCAAGCACATCTCTTTTCTTCTATAACTGACTAACAATCGTGTTTTCTGATTAAACTTTTCTCATATAGCATCGTGTGGCATTCCTCCACCTCTTCCTCCTCCTCCACCTCCTCCTCCTTTTCCTCCACCTCCTCCTCCTTTTCCTCCACCACCTCCTCCTCCATGCATATGCGTGTGTACACCTTTATACATACATACGGAAAGATACGCACACACACACGCGCACACACACACACACACACACACACAACAGACACACACACATAGATTTACCTCCATGTGTATACGAAGACTACATACATACATACATACATACATATATACATACATTGTTGGCACTCCGTCGCTTACGGCGACGACGGTTCCAGTTGATCCGATCAAACGGAACAGCCTGCTCGTGAAATTAACATGCAAGTGGCTGAGCACTCCACAGACACGTGTACCCTTAACGTAGTTCTCGGGGTTATTCAGCGTGACAAGACTGATCCTTTGAAATACAGGTGCAACAGAAACAGGAAGAAAGAGTGAGATAAAGTTGTGGTGAAAAAGTACTGCAGGGCTCGCCACCATCCCCTGCCGGAGCCTCGTGGAGCTTTAGGTGTTTTCGCTCATTAAACACTCACAACGCCCGGTCTGAGAACCGAAACCGCGATCCTATGACCGCGAGTCCGCTGCCCTAACCACTGAGACATTGCGCCTCCACACATACATACATACATATACGTGCGTATGTGGATGGATGGATGGATGGATGGATGGATGGGTGGATGGATGGACGGATGGATGAATAGATGGATGGATGACCACACAGAGTGGTTCACAGGTAGACAGCCGAACTGACAGTTTCATGGAAAGTCATAAAATAGAAGGATGGATAGATGAATGGGGAGATATGTGCATGTGCGTGTATGTTTGCGTGAATGTTTCGATGCATGTGTATATGCATGCGTATATGAGCATGTATCAATTTATATGTAAGTGCATATGACTGTGCGAACTTTTGCAGTTTGTGTTTATATATACTTGTCAATGTGTGTGTGTGTGTATATACATATACATATATATATATATATATATATATATATATATATATATATATATATATATATATATATATATATATATATATATATATATATATATATATATATATATATATATATATATATATGTATATATATATATGTAGGTGCAGGAGTGGCTGTGTTGTAAGTAGCTTGCTTACCAACCACAATGGTTCTGGGTTCATTCCCACTGCGTGGCACCTTGGGCAAGTGTCTTCTACTATAGTCTCGGGCCGACCAAAGCCTTGTGAGTGGATTTGGTAGACGGAAAACTGAAAGAAGCCCGTCGTATATATGTATATATATATGTGTGTGTGTGTGTGTATGTTTGTGTGTCTGTGTTTGTCCCCCCAACCGATGGTGGTGTGTTTACGTCCCCGTAACTTAGCGAATCGGCAAAAGAGACCGATAGAATAAGAACTAAACTTCCAAAGAATAAGTCCTGGGGTCGATTTGCTCGACTAAAGGCGGTGCTTCAGCATGGCCACAGTCAAATGACTGAAACAAGTAAAGGAGTAAAAGAGTAAAGAGTATATATATCGGATCGTTTGTAAAACACATAAATCCGAAAGAAGCACACTCTAATATGCAGAGCAGTATATATTAAAAATGAGGAAGGCTAGTTTATGGGATTACCTCAGGTTTCCCGTTCATAAAGGGTTTAGCTTAATGGCGTATCGTCAGATATATATATATATATATATATATATATATATATATATATATATATATATATATATATATATATATATATATATATATATATAATTAAATCAAGGATATAAAATCCTGTTAAAAGGATGTCAGCATCCAAGTTCCCCGTTTTTATCCAGTGTATCAGTGAAAAACCAAAGATGCTAGCTTCGCATTGGTGGATATGGGTATATTATTGCTTATGTATGGGCATGGAAACAATTGTAGGTGCTAAGAGTTTACTTTTGTTTGAAATTAAATATATTCTAATAAATCGATGTCTATATTTCAATTTCGCTAGCGACGAAACCTTTTCTATTTTCGATCCCTGTTTATTTCTGTTCCTTTCTGTCGAAGAGCGTAGGCTCGAAATGTAAAAGACTTTCTTACTTTCCGAGCGTTAAACTAATACATCTGTTTGCTGTTTACACACCCGTCTTCGTCTTTTGTGGGTTTTTTTTTGGGTTTTTTGGGTTTTTTTTTTGGTAAATTCTCACTATTTATATATTAAAAATACTTTGTGAAAATTATTCGATATAGTATAAAAAAGATTTCTTAAAAATATTATTTAAACAAAAAAAGTTGTAAAATCTTTATTAGAACGTCACTCACCTTTTTGGAAGAAATTTCTTTCGAGTGTGTATGTGAATGTTTTTTGATTTCTGGATTTTACTGTGGTCCATTATGCCTTCCCCTAATTTAAACTTTTAATTTGAACTTTTAGTATAGCGTTCACAGCCTCTCTCCCTTAATAACTCTATGTAAACCAGCGTTCTTGTTTCTAACGGTCACTTACTTAGCTATATAATGTTATAACTCGTACGTAATCTTAGCATTCAACATATGTCTTGCTTTTGTATGTTGGTTTCCTGATGATGAATATATGTGAAATTCCAGCACCTCTTACTTCTTTGGAGTAGAGTGCACATATATTTTGAAACATATGTAGGAATTAAAAGAACTTATTGTTTATATGCGTTTTGCGCCATTTATTCTTCTTCTTCTTCATATATATATATATATATATATATATATATATATATATATATATATATATATATACATATATATATATATTTTCATTCTATTTGAAAAATAGAAATCATTACGAAACCACTTTCTTTTCACTATCGTTTCTTTTTTTTTATTTTATCTCTCTAGAATTATTTAGAATTATAAATTTTGTTTTTCGTTTTCGTACACATCTTCGTTACCTTCTCCCACTCTCTCTTTCATACCTACCTCTTCCTTTCTCCTTCACTCACATATATTTCTCCCTTTCTCGCTCCTCTCTCCCTCCCTTTATCTCTCTTTATACCTACCTCTTTCCCTCTCTCTTCCATATCTTCCTCTTTTTCTCATCTCTCTCCCTCCCTTTCATATCTTCCTCCTTTTCTCACTTCTCTTTCCCTTCCTCTGTCTCTCTCAACATCACTTCATCCTTTCCTGCTTCTCACTCTCTCTCCCTCCCTTTCTCTTCCCATCCTCTCCCTCCCTCTGTCTCCCTTTCTCTTCCCCTCATCTTCCTCATTCTGTCTCTCTTTTTCTCCTCCTCCTCTACCTACCTCTGTCTCGCTAACATCACACACTCCCTTCTCTTGTCTTCATATCACCCTCTCTCTTTCCTTCATATCACTCTCTCTCTTTCCTTCATATCTCCCTCTCTCTTTCCCTATTCTCCCCTCTGTTTTTTTTTCTTTTCTTCCTCCTTGTATCTCTCACTTCCTCACTATCCTCTACTCCCCCTCTGGGCTTAAAACACGAATATGGCACCAAAGTGAGGGAAGAAAGAATTGAATTTTCTGTTGCGAGCATGGGTTATTGCTAGTGGCGATCCGCCAAACAACATCATCACTGCTGCACTGAAACACTATGGCTTTTGTAGAACCATTGATCAGATAGAGCGAAAGAAAAATGAATTTATCCGATCCTATATGCTTATCAGACACCCTGGATGTCATAATGGAAAGCTATTGTGGAAAGGCTGATAACGATAGAGAAAAGGAAACAAAACTCAGAAGTCTCTTTGATCCAGTGGTTCCTCAAAAGAATGGATCCCCCACCCCTGTGAACGACCAGACAGAAAAGGATAGGGGGGGGGGGCAAGGAAGCAGCAACCAGAAGCCCCTCTGAGCCAGTGGTCCTAAAAAGGAACGGAGCCCTCACCCCATTGGACAACCAGAGAAATGAAATTCCCATCACATGAAAAGGAAGGACAGAACACGAACACGAACATAAAGAAGGAAAGGGGGGAAAAGGAAAAGGAAAAAATGAAATACCCGAAACCCCAACCCACCAAATAAAAAGCAGAAAACCCCATGGAGAATCCAATGTAATCCAAAACCATAGAAGAGAGAAGTTTGGAGGGCACTCAAGGACCTGCAAATTTTACCTGCAAGGCAAATGTTGGCATGGGGAAGACGGCAAAAATTGCCTGTTGCTCACTCTAGAGCCCACCAAAATTACAGGGGCCTTAAGGAGAAAAACGTCCCTGAGAAAAGACAACAATCGTCTCCAAAGAAAAAAATATACAAAAGAAGTGCGCTCTTCGACGGTTATGCACAAGGCAGCAGCTGAACAAGAGTCCTTTTTGTGCATGGCGCAAAATATTGTGCAGCAGCTAATCTGGCTATACCAAGCGCAAACAAGGAACCTTTCCCACCACTGCGCAAGACCACCAGTCAACGGACATGGGATGACCTCCCCTAACGCCTGAACAATCGTCACGCCAATATTTTTACTAAATATTGGGGGCCTGTTGCATCATAATGAAAGCAAAGTTTTTTTTCCTGAGAGATTTTGCTGCATGCAATCAAGCCCTATGCTTAGCACTCGTGGAAACTCACCTCAGCCCTGATATAGAGAATGCAGAAGTACAAGTACCAAAACGAGCCATACTGCGAACAGACAGAAGGGAAAGGAGCCATGGTGGAGTTGCTGTATACATCCGTGATGACCTCACACTCTAGGTCTTACTGTCATACTCAAATTCAGTATGTGACACTCTAATTGTATACATAAGACAACACAATATAGTCATATGCAATACATATTGCCCACCGGATGCTCCAAGCCATATAGGCAAGTTTGAAGATTGCTTCACAAGAATTAAAGAAATCCTCATGAAACTGGAACACCACGTGAGCATATATCTTATGAGTGATTTCAACTTCCCCAACGTTAAATGGCCTGAAGGCCTCATGCTCTCAGGAATGACTCATTGCAAACAAGCACAGGTGGAGTCCCTGCTCAACCTCACCAATGCCCTATTCATGAAGCAAGTTGTACTCAGACCAACTAGGGCAAATAAAATTTTGGATCTCTGCTTCACGAACAATATGGACATCGTTCATGATATGAAAGTGATGCCGACATTAGTCTCGGATCACAACATAATAGAGCTGTCTATGTTTGAGCCGAAAGTAGCCAGAGACATGCAGCCTAAAGGAAGCACTCGAAATCTCTCCAATCTGAACTTCCACAAAGCAGACTGGAAATCGATCCAAAAAGAGATCCTCAGACAAGACTGGCCGAAATGTCTCTCCACTCCAGATATTGGCATGAAACTAGAATATTTCATGTCTGTTGTGCATGCCATATCCCAGAAATATGCCCCAGAGCACAAGGCCAAAACAAATAGGAACAAGATTACAAGGGAAAGGAAGAAGCCAGGGTTATAAAAAAACATTAAATCAAACCTAAAGGCCTTCTTTCATTACGCGAAAGAAACGCTGCAAGATAGGACTCCTCTTCCAAAAGGATGGCTCCCTCACAGATAGTCCAACCAGGATCAGTGAGGTACTGAATGACCAGTTCAAAAGTGTCTTTTCCACCCCGTTGGAATACACACAAGTAACGAACCAGTGGACTTCTTTGCCGCCTCACCTGTAACCAGCGAGGCAGTTACAATGGAATACATCAGCATTAGCGAAGAAGATATACTAATAATCTCTACCATAGATGAGGTGGACGCAAACTCAACTGCTGGTCCTGATGGTTTCTCAGCAATCCTCCCCAAATCCTGTAGGCATGTCCTGGCAAAACCCTCCAGATTCTCTTCCAGAGCCTTCTTGCAAATGGCAGACTACCAAGCAAGCTAAAGGAGGGAATAATATGCCAAATCCATGAAGGGGAAGCCGAGCAGATGCCAAAAACTATAGGCCTATCTCTCTGACTTCACACATCAGCAAAGTTATGGAACGGATATTCAGAGGGAAACTAATCGCATTCCTTGAAGAAAATAACTTGTTGAGTGATACCCAGCATGGCTTTCGACCAGGTAGGAGCTGCCTGACCCAGCTCTTACGTTATGACTGGGTGTTGAGGCAGTTACTCAACAACTCAAATGTGGACGTAATATACGTTGATTTTGCAAAAGCTTTTGACAAAGTGGATCATGGTATGATATGCTACAAACTGCGTGATCTCAGCATAGCTGAAAAGCTTGGAGAGTGGTTACATGACTTTCTGAAAGATAGAAGTCAGGCAGTAGTGACCAATGGAGCCACCTCAATGAGAACACAAATAGTGAGCGGTGTTCCACAGGGCACTGTCTTGGGGCCACTGTTTTTCATAGTGGCCCTCTCAGATATGCCCTCAACCGCTCGGATAGCCACCCTTGCTAGCTACGCAGACGATACGAATGTTTCGCAGAAAATACAGAACCCCAGCGATGTTGCACATCTGCAGCAGGAGTTGGACTCAATTTACAGATGGGCTGTGGATAATAATATGCAGTTTAATGCTGAACAATTCCAAGCCTTGTGCTACCAGCGTCCAAAACTGAATATGAAACTTACAGGGCACACTGGCCCACAGGTAATTACAATCTCAGAGCCTAAATCATTGAGGGACCTGGGTATCGACATCCGTGATGATACTTCTTTCCAAGTGCACATCACCAGGATGGTGACAAAATGCAGACGACTGGCTGGCTGGATCCAGAGAACATTCAGAACAAGAGATAAGGAAACCACAATGGTCCTCTAGAGGAATTCATCATCAGCCACCTGGATTACTGTTCCCAGCTATGGTCACCCAACAGTGTAAAATTAACAGCGGATCTTGAAGCAATCCAGAGAAGCTTCACAAAGAAGATCGTCTAATTGCAACAGCTCAGCTACAGGGAAAGAAACAGCTAAGACTTTACTCTCTGGAGCCAAGGCGGGAGAGGTGTGCAGTAATATACATCTGGAAGATCCTGGAAGGAACTGTGCCTAATTTTGGCATTGAAAGCTACACCAATGCCAGAACGGATCGATACTGCATAGTGCCAAAGATCCCAGCAATGCCATCGCGCTTCAGGACCAGTTACTGCAACAGCCTGGGTTTCAGGGGCCCGCCGGTTTTTTATATTCTCTCAAAGAGCTTGAGGAACCTGCACAAAGTAGATGTAGGCGTTTTAAAATCAAGGCTGGATCTCTTCCTGTCGAGAATCCCAGATGAACCAAACTCACCGCAAGAGGTGCAAATGAGGGTAGCTACACCAAACTCCATTCTTCACCAAGTGCCACATATTGGAGGAGGCTCTCAGTAACAACAGTGTAGCAAAACGGTGGTAACCCAGCTGGGCCACAGCTCTGAGCTGAAACTACAAATATATATATATATATATATATATATATATATATATATATATACATACATACATATATATATATATATATTATATATATGTAATATATATATAGTATATATATATAAATACATATATATATATATATATGTATATATATCATATATGTATATGTATATTATATATATATATATTATATTTATATATATATTATACACACACACATACATATACATATATAAGTAAACTAGCTTCGACTGGAAATGAAAGTCAAATTGCAGACTAGCTTACCGGAAACTATGTTCTACAGCTTTCATCACTTTATGTGTTTGGAATCCTACTATAAAAATATTTCTCCTCTTTCCCGTGTACATTTTATATGTTGAAGTAGCCGCAACCTTTTGATATCTATTTGTATCTAAATGTTTCCATAAAAGATCCGCAACTGTTATTTTAAAATCCATATAATTTCTTTCAGTGATAATTATCAGACAGTCAAATACTTAGTTCTGATGCTGTATTATACAAAACGTCAAAATGTCAGCTCTCTGGTTCTTACTCTTTTACAGTTTTTCGAATCATCTTAGTCAGTAGGTAGTCTCTCGATATTTATTAAGGAAAGGAGAGTAACATAACGAAGAAGCAGTTTCGATTCTTCATAAGAGCCATTCTGTATTATTAACACTACCAATAAATTTTGGCAAAAGCTTGAACATCGCAACTTGTACTTTAACCTTCCCTATAAATCTGAAGCATTACACTTATTTAAGACATCATTTATCTAGGTAAATTTTGACACCGTAATCTGCAGTTTGGTTGCGATTTCCAGTTAATATAATTTCATTTAACTTGATGCCGTCTATACTTTTGAGAATGACATTAAGTGTAGCGATCTCTAGTGAACTTCCTCTCTCTATTATATATAAGTACATACGAATGTAGCAGGTAACAGCTAACCTTTTGGCGCTGTTTTGGACCCTGTTGTATCTACCACTCCGATTGGTTGGTATTGGCGCAGTTTGTCTCTTACTCTATCGCACGCCAATATGCAACCCAACCAATCGCAACCTGCAAATAAGTTACGTGAGACAGTCCGTTCCAAACAAGCATTTGAGCCTATCATCAGCTATAAAAGCTCATCTCTTCCTTGGCTCGACGTCAGTTGGTCTCAGATTTTCTAAGGTCTAACCACTGACCACATTGCAGCGACCTCCATCTTTGTCGCTACCACTGATGTCTCTCACCAACATCGTCGACAACATCTACACAGCACCAACACACTGCACTGGTTCTAACATCACTCTCCGTGAGCTTCTCACCAGGGTTAACAGCTAACACACAACCCACGCAAATGCATGTAGATATATGAACAAATGTACATCAACCGCTTCCATTCAGCTTGTGTATATATGCGTGTGACCACAATAAACGTATTTAAAGTTATCATCTTGTTCCATATATTTCTTTACCGGGTTCCTACCACGATAAGATTACAGCCTTCTGGGCGGAGTTTCATTAGATGACACCACAACCTATAACATCTAAAAAAGTAACAATATGTCTCCAAATGCATGTAAAATCGACATTTTGTATCTTCATAAGGAATCAATAGCTTTTGTGTAGGTGGAATATTTGAAATGGTCCCCGGAAATAGAGAGAGACGAACAACAGTTTCGGGACGTTCATTTCAGTGTAGTGTCTCGAGATTCCCCATTGAAATTCTATTGGTTTCGATTAGATAAGAGTCCTTACAGTAAATATTTGTTGTCATTAAGACAAGAATAATTAATAAAGCCTGTTATTAACTACAAAATAGGTTCCTGTTTCTAAAAAACCAACTGTCAAACTTTCGACTACGTCATGTTTAATGAGTCACCACTCACCTCTTTATGATGTTCGCTTGGATTTAAATTCACAGACCCACAAAATATAGATATGACATTGGTTGGATTACCAGCTGACAATTTGTGTGTTCATACTCGCTGATGACCCATTGTGTATTTAAGAACATTTAGTGAACATGCTCCAGTTTGCTGTTGGCAACATAGGACCCACAAAAAATTCCAATATCTTCTAGAGATGTTAATTGCGATCCAGCAACAAAGATGCGTAAATATCTATTGTTTAATCGTCAGACACAACAGAACCGGAATAAAAAACCGATTTTTTGAACTCATGTCAATAGTGAAGATATTTTTGATTAAAAATCGAGATTTTGCATGCTAACTTTTGAATGCAAAAAAAAAAGAAAAGAAAAAAACTAAAACTTCAATTGTTATAGAATTCTGTTTACAAGGAACCAAAGGGAGAAAAGGGAATTAAAACTTCAAATATAAACGACAATGTACAATCTTTAAAAAAAGTCTCAACGAAATTTATCTATCATATATTAAAAGACAAGTTGTCTGTCTGTCTCTGTGTGTGTTGTGTGAACCACCTCTACTCCTACAATTTTCAACCGAATTTCACCAAATTTGACGTGTGCTCTCTTTGACTTCGGACGATTTTTCTTATAATATTTTCCTCGAAATTCCGCGCCCCCAACATAAATAGACTACTCTCAATTCGCCTAGGATTTGGCTTGAGCCAGCAAAAAAATGTGAAACACACCCAGCTGGAAAAAATCAGCTGTGGCGAGCTCCTATCGACTGCTTGCACAGTACTGCCAGCAGTATTCATTTGCGAGTTACGATTTGCCTCTGTTTTCACGTGAGCGCTCTTTTTCATATTATTCCAACTTAAACTAGCCACTTCAAAACTCTTACCCAAAATTAAAAATTCTTAATTCGGTCTGTTTGATTAACATTTTTGCCAACTACATTTTACTATTTTTTGGGTGCTACACATTCACCGCTTTTTCCTTAGAACGTTTTGTATCGCGTAAACTGATAATTTTCCACCATGCCTCGACGCAAAAGATCCAATATAGATCGACAAACAAATGCTGCAAAGAAAAGTAAACGTATGCGTGCAAAATGAATCTGCCGAGGACGCCGCCAGGAGGAACTCTCTCAATGCACGAAGAAGGGAAAGTGAAGAGCAGCGTTGTGATCGGTTAGCACGTATTACTGCGCAACGAGCCGCCCAGAGCAACGAGCAGCGTGCAGCAGGCCGAACAAGAAATGCTTCCTCTACTGCAGCTGCACGAGTTTCAGAGACAGCAGCACAACGCACAGATCAACTTACAAGAGATGCTTCCTCCACTGCTGTTACACGAGCTGCAGAGACTGCAGCACAACGCGCAGATCAACTTGCAAGAGATGCTTCCTCCACTGCTGTTACAAGAGCTGCAGAGACTGCAGCACAACGCGCAGATCAACTTGCAAGAGATGCTTCCTCAACTGCTGCTGCACGAGCTGCTGGGACTGCAGCACAACGCGCAGATCAACTTGCAAGAGATGTTTCCTCAACTGCTACTGCACGAGCTGCTGGGACTGCAGCACAACGCGCAGATCAACTTGCAAGAGATGCTTCCTCAACTGCTGCTGCACGAGCTGCTGGGACTGCAGCACAACGCGCAGATCAACTTGCAAGAGATGCTTCCTCAACTGCTGCTGCACGAGCTGCTGAGACTGCAGTACAACGCGCAATTCAACTTACAAGAGATGCTGCAGCAACTGCTGCTGCGCGCGCTACGGAGACTACGGGGGGAAAGACAACGACTGGAGGCTACAACTCAGCGAAGGGCTGCATGAAGTTCCTACTCAAGGCCATGCTCCTCGCGTTGGTCAATGACAGCATTCAACTACGATCCTACAATTAACTACAGTAATAACTCTGACGTTCAAATAGGCTGCATGTCCACAATCTGCCAATTTTGCGGAGCTAAAATGTGGCCGAGAGAAACTCCCGGCATGTGCTACTCCAATGGTAGGATTACATTACCTCTTCTACAAGATCCTCCACCCCTTTTGACTGATCTTTTGACAGGGGCGTCTCCATATTCTCATAACTTTCTCAAGCGGATACGTGCCTAATGACTTCCTTCGGCGCCAACATCATACGAGATGGTCATTTCATGCCTTCCTTTAAAGTGCATGGGCAAATTTACCATAGAATTGATTCCCTGCAGCCGCATGACGCTGCCTCGCCTCAGTTTCTTCAACTCTACTTTGTGGGAGACTACGCTGACCAGGCATACTTAACAAACAGCCCCTGGCAATGCCGAGTACGCCTACTAGTATAAAAGGTTGTCTGTGTGTGTAAACCCGCAAAATTTCTGCAGTTCACAACTGATTTTCTCCAAACTGGGAACGTGCATTACTTATGTTCCAGAGATGGTTTTAGACTCTTAAAATTTTTGACATAATGAGTAATGGGGCCCTTGGGGGCAGAAAACAATCTTTCCTGGGTTACTTACGATTCCAGTGTACAAGGGTGGTAACTCTTTGCGAAGTAACTTTCAGAAAGTGATTGTTTCTTTTACATCCAACACAATTAATTCTCTTACGCGTTTACTATGTAAAATTTATTCCGTTACTAGGTACCAATTTTTCTGTTGAACTACAGAATATTAAGATAAAACTTACTTGGAAAAGGATGCGTGGCGTTCGATCATATAATAATATGAATATATAGATATATGAATATATCCATACATATATTTACATACCTACATCTATATGGATGATGGTGCACTTGCTTGTAATGATTCTGCAAAGAAAGAGACTTGGAGAAGCCATTATGAAAGGCTGCTGAATGTAGAGAATGAATGGGAGGAGGAGAGTCTGCCAAATGTTGATTTAGTCGAGGGACCAGCTACCCAAATTGATAGCACCCTGGTATATAAAGCAATTAAGGATATGAAGTCAGGAAAAGCCCCCGGCCCATCAGGAAACATTGCTGAGATGCTTAAAATATCTTGTGATGTGGGTTATGGTCTAGTCACCTGTATTGTAAACCAGGTAGTTCATGAAGTAGTCATACTCCATGACTGGTGTAGCAGCACCATAGTCAACTGCTACAAGAGTAAAGGTGATACTTTATATAGAAATAACTACAGGGGTATCAAACTGCTGGATCAGGTGATGAAGGTCACAGAGAGGGTCATAGCCCAACTAATTAGGGAAAGAGTCTGCTTAGATAAGATGCAGTTCAGTTTTGTGCTTGGTAGAAGCAACTGCAGGAGAAATACATTGCCTAAGATAAACTCCTATACTTGGCTTTTGTTGACTTGGAGAAAGGCTTTGACAGGGTCCCCCAATCCCTTATCTGGTGGGCAATGCAGAAACTAGGGGATAGATGAGTGGTTACTAAGAGCTGTACGTGGATGCTGTCAGTAAGGTAAGGGTTAACAATAAGTATAGTGAAGAATTCCGGGTAGAAGTAGAGATCCACCAAGGATCAGCCCTCAGCCCCTTCTTATTCATCATAGTCCTCCAGGCAATAACAGGAATTGAAGACAGGCTACCCCTGGGAGCTCCTCTATGCTGATGACCTTGCTCTCATAGCTGAATCACTACCAGAACTAGAGAAGAAATTTCATGTGTGGAATCAAGTTTTGGAATTGAAGGGCCTTAGAGTCAATGTCGCAAAAACCAAAGTTCTAGTAAGTAGGAAGGCAAACAAATCACAAACCCCTTCATGTAGATGGCCCTGCTCGATCTGTAGAAAATGTGTAGGTAGAAACTCCATAAGATGTACCTAGTGTAAGCTATGGATGCATAAGAGGTGCAGCAACATCAAAGGAAGGTTAACCGGGATGATAGCTTTTGTGTGCGGGGGATGCACAGGGGCAATGAACACCGCAGATGCTCAGAAAATGGATTCCATCACATGCAAGGTGGAGAAACTAGAAGTAGTTGATAGCTTCCGCTACCTAGGTAACGAAGTCTGTAGTGGGGGTGGATGCTCGTAGAGCATTGCCACTAGAATAAGAATAGCCTGGGCAAAGTTCAGAAAGCTCCTACCTCTACTGATGACAAAGGGCCTCTTGCTCAGAGTGAAAGGTAGACTGTATGATGCATATGTGCGAACTACCATGCTACATGGCAGTGAAACATGGGCCATGATTGCTGAAGACACGTGTAGGCTCGAAAGAAATAAAACTAGTATGATTCGTTGGATGTGTAATGTCAGTGTGCACACACAACAAAGTGTAAGCGCCCTGAGAGAAATGTTGGACATAAGAAGCATCAGATGTGGTGTGCAAGGGAGATGACTGCACTGGTATGGTCATGTGCTGTGTATGAATGAGGAGAGCTGTGTGAAGAAGTGTCACTCCCTAACAGTGGAAGAAACCCGTGGAAGAGGGAGGCGTGGAAGAGGTGGTGAAGCATGCCCTTCAAACGTTGGGCCTCACAGAGGTGGTGACAAGAGAATGAGACCTCTGGAGGTATATGCTGTTATTGAGAAGACCCAGCAAGTAAAGTGAGATCACAGCTGTAGTCTATACCAGTGTCGCATAACCAGCCCGTTTAAAAAGTACCTTTGAATCTTTAGACGACATGCTGTGCTTGAGGAGACCTATTGAGTCAAGTAAAATCAAAAATCAAATCAGTCAAAAATGGAAATCGTAGTTGTGGTCGATGACTGACTGGCTCTCATGCTGGTGGCACGCAATAAGCATCATTCATGCATGGGTCATTGCCAGTGACGCCTGACTGGTACCCTTGCCGGTGGCATGTAAAAAGCACCATCCAAATGTGGTTGATGCCAGCTCCCCTGCCCTGACTGGCTCTTGTGCTGGTAGCACGTAAAAAGCACAAGCCAAACGTAGCTGATGCCAATGCTGCCTGACTGGCTCCCGTGCTAGTGACACATAAAAAGCACCCATTACAATCTCGGAGTGGTTGGCATTAGGAATGGAATTCAGCTGTAGAAACATTGCCAGATCAGATTGGAGCCTGGTGCAGCCTCCTGGCTTGCTAGTCCCCAGTCAAACCATCCAATCCATGCCAGCATAGAAAACGGATGTTAAACGATGATGATGATGATGATGATGATGATGATGATGATGATGATGGTGAAGGTTGTGGATTTTTTTTTTTATTGAAGTACGATAAATTGAAAAAAGTTCTTTTTATATTTCACAGTAGGCAACCAGGGTTGCCGAATATGCGAATGAGAATTTAAGAGTTAACGAATGGAGTAGATAAGATTTGGACTACATATGTTTCATAGGGAGCAGCACTTCGGAAGTGGCAATTATCCAAGTGAGGTTTATACCATAGACTATGTATACCGTAGGCTACTCTTAGTGCCAAGGATATCTTGATTCAATGAAAGTTTACACTGCGACAATGTAAACTTTCATTTAATCAATATATCCTTGGCCTGAAGAGTAGTCTGCGGTATACACCTCACTTGGATGTTCACCACTTCCGAGGTTCCACTTGCTATGAAGCATATGTAGCCTGGATCTAGTCTACTCTCTTCCTAAACTCTTGTATGTATATATATATATATATATATATATATATATATATATATATATATATATATATATATATATATATATATATATATATCAAATCCCAAATTTTATTTTGGTTCGTGAGAGCAACTGTTTTTTTGAAGACACATTGTCGTGAATTGCTTAAAATGTGGAGTAGATAAACAGCTGACAACTGATGAAGGATCGTTCTTTATGCTACTTGTCTTGTTTTCCATTTGTTTCTCTCGTTGTTTGTATACCCAGGTCTACCTTCGTATTTCATGTTGTTTACGTTTTGTGATGTCCTGTACCTATATATATATATATATATATATATATATATATATATATATATATATATATATATATGTAAGTATGTACATATATACATATATA
>NC_142935.1:86395300-86490300 GCF_046866305.1 Octopus bimaculoides
CATCTACCACAGCAGAATTGATACAGTTGCTGGCCTCACATAAAAAGCACTCATACTGGTGCCACATTAAAAGCACTGGTGCTGGTGCCACATAAAAAGTACCTGGTACACTCTGTGGAGTGGTTGGCATTAGGAAGGGCATCCAGCTGTAGAAACCATGCCAGAACAGATAATGGAGCCTGGTGCAGTGCCTGGCCTTACCAGCTCCAATCAAACCATTCAACCCAAGCTTGCAGGGAAAACAGATGTTAAACGATGATGATGATATATAATACACACATATACACATATACCTCCCACACACACACACACATAGGTAAGGTCACTACATATCCATAATTAATCACCTTAAAAAGAATGAAAAAATATTTTTTAGGAAACAAAACTCAAGTTCACAAATAAAAAAAGAAAATAAACATCACATTATTTCAACAATAAATCATTGAAATTATTTTATTTTTCAATTCTAAAATTATATTATTTATATCGTCTCTCTTGCACACCACAAGCATCAGTTGTGGTGTGCAAGAGAGATGATTGCGCTGGTATGGACATGTGGTGAGAATGGATGAGGATAGCTGCGTGAAAAAGTGCCACACCCTAACAGTTGAGGGAACCCGTGGAAGAGGTAGGCCCAGGAAGACCTGGGCTGAGGTGGTGAGGCAAGACCTTCGTACATTGGGCCTCACCGAGGCGATGACTACTGACCGAGACCTTTGGAGATGTGCTGTGCGTGAGAAGACCCGGCAAGCCAAGTAAGATCGTTGCCAGTGCCCCTGGACTGGCTCTTGTGCGGGTGGCACATGAGATGCACCATTTTGAGCGTGGCCGTTGCCAGTACCGCCTGACTGGCTCCTGTAGGATTTTCGAGTGAGATCGTTGCCAGTGCCCCTGGACTGGCTTGTGCGGGTAGCACATAAAAGACACCATTTTGAGCGTGGCCGTTTTCGTGCGGGTGACACGTAAAAGCACCCACTACACTCTCTGAGTGGTTGGCGTTAGGAAGGGCATCCAGCTGTAGAAACTCTGCCAAATTAGATTGGAGCCTGGTGTTGCCATCCGGTTTCACCAGTCCTCAGTCAAATCGTCCAACCCATGCTAGCATGGAAAGCGGACGTTAAACGATGATGATGATGATGATGATGATGATTACAAACCATCAAAACATTGTGTGTGTGTGTGTGTGCACGTATACCTGTATTAAATAGCACTGTCAGTTATAATGACAACTGTTCCAGTCCAAGGAATAGTCTACTCATAAAATTAGCATGCAAGTGGCTGAGCACTCCACAACATGTGCGCCCTTAATGTAGTTCTCAGGAAAATTCAGCATGATACAGAATATGACAAGGCTGGTCCTTTGAATTACAGGTACAGCTCATTTTTGCCAGCTGTAACGTAGTTGGTGTCAGGAATGGCATCCAACTATATAAACTATACAAAAAATAAAATCTTTGGAATTAAATGCAGTCCCCAGAATTTGTCCATGATATGAAAATAGAACTAATTTGAAATGGTAGATATTACTATATGTTCAAGGTATATAAGAATTAGGCGATTTTTTCAGATTTCAGTAAAGCTATTAAGCATACTAACAAATGTGGTATAAAGATGTCTATGAAAAAGTCATAGTAACATTAAAGTGATATTTAGTACTTTGTACTAAACAACGTGGACGTTTTGTCAAATTTGTCACATTCCACTTGGAATCTTTCCTCTTGAGAAACTGTGAACCAATTCTTCCAGTCTCCAACAACACCTGTAAAATAGAAGATACTTTGGCTGTAAGAATTTCATGTCTATAATAAGTAGAAGCTGTCTTTTATATACCTTCTCTAATATGAAATCAGTTGCCAATCAGAGTAACATTAAATACTGTGATGTGGTCAATGCAAAACAGCTGGATGAATTGATGATTCTCTATTGGTGTTTTATACTACGGATTCAACTGTTCAATCAACTGAATTGCTTACTCATTGAATTAATGTAAAAGTGACTGAGTATTCCACAGACACATGTACCATTAATGTAATTATCAGGCAGAATCAATGTGACATTGTGTGTGACAAAACTGTACCATGGGATTACAGGTACAATTCATCAAACTGGTTTCTACACAGTTTCAGTCTAGCTAGGAGGGAAGGTAGAACATTTGATGCTTTAAGTGCCTCTGAAACTTGGAGAAAGGGGAGATGGAAGATGGTAGGCTATGATGGGATTTGAACTGAGAATGCAAAGAGCAGAATCAAATAACACAAGGTATCTGGTCTAATGTTGAATTGTTGTTACTGAGAGATTTAGTTAATATAGACAGAGGTTATAATACATTTCCTATGTTAAAGAGGACAAGGAAGACTGGCATTTCATGCATACATATAACCATCTCCAGACTAGAAGTGATAAGATTTAGGGAAATGTATTAACAGAGTTAATTAATTAATATATTGAAATAAGCCGTGTATTCTGCTGGTGCTAATTACATTCATACATTTAAAAAAGTGCAAATATATGGGTTTTTTCTTTTATCTGTTACTCAAAAGAGGAGGCTGTGCCCATGACCTTTATAGGGTCTCTGAAGCTTAGAAGAGGGAGGGAAAAAGCTATTGTCAAACAGGAAAACTAGTGCTGATATTACACTGAGCAATGGCTTAAGTCTACCACCCAAGTGGGCTACAATGGGATTTGAACACAAAATTTCAAGCCAGAACAAAAACTGCAGGGAATCTGGCCTGGTATTTGGTTTAAGTTAATATAAACAAAAGTTATAATACACTTCTTAAATCAAATGAAGAAAAAGATTGACCTTTCATCTTCACATATAACCACCTATAGATAGGAGATGTTAAAATATGGTTTAAGGCAATTTAATAGAATGAATTAAATACAATAAACTAAACTTATATATTGTTTTCATGTCACTTCTAGAAAAGTGTAAATATACAGGTACGTACCTTTGTTAAAGGTGTGTGTGTGTGTGTGTGTGTGTGTGTGTGTGTGTGTGTGTGTGTGTGTGTATATATATATATATATATATATATATATATATATATAGAACCCTCCTGTCCTCCGGTTGTAAACTATTTAAAGAATCCTCCAGTCCTCTGAAGTTTCACATCCCTGCTCTGCTGTATGTTGATTCTATCATACCACACAAAATGCCTAGCTAAGTTTAGGAAATTTCTCTAGCTTTTAATCACTCATCATTCTTTTATCTAACTTGTAATACTAACATGCTTACATGTGTATTTTCAGTTAAAATAACTTTAGTGGCTTATAATTCTTTAAATTTTTTAGTAACTTTTACAAATCATATTACATACCCCTCATGTTTCCATACTTTGCTATGATCCTCCCCTCACTAAAGGCCTCAAGTTCCTTACTGCTATCTCACTTTATATCTCTTCTGTGTGGCAATACTGGACGTTGCTTATAATTCTTTAAATTTTTCAATAACTTTTCACATTGTCATACATACCCCTCGTGTTTCCATACTTTGCTATGATCCTTGCTTTGCAAAAGGCCTCAAGTCCCTTATTGCTATCTCTCTCTCTCTATCTCCTGTATGTGGTGATGCTGGCCATTGCTTGTTCGTGATATTGCTTGTTTGCAATGCGCCCACCCATGCCCAACCCCACCACCAATACTGGAAATCTCTTCTCTTATACCAGAAATGCCGACAGGGCTCTGCCTCACTTCTGTACCAGAAAACTTGCATACCTCCATTCCTTCAAACCACCTACCTCTCTCTGTCTATACGTAAGGACTAACCAATAGCAGCTCATTTACTTAACTTTAACACTGACCTATTATATTTGCAGCAGTAACGCTTATATTTACAATGCTCAAAACATTTATATTTACAACGCTTACATTGCACTCCTCCCACTCCCCCAACATAGGGGCAACAATCTTTAACTGGCTTGAATGATGATAGGTTAAAGCAAGAGAACAACTTATGTAACATGTCTGTTATCAAATGATTATGAAAACCTTACTTTCAGGTTCCGAATAACATTACTCCTTCCCATCCCTTTCCCAGTTTTCAGAGTTGGCATTATCAATGAAGGCACATTGAAAGGTAGGTATAGTGAGATTGTTGAGATGCTTGAACAGAGGCATGTTGATACATGTTGCATCCAAGGGGTAAGGTGGAGAGTGTTTCAGATCGCAAAACAGTGCATGAGAGAAAATCATGATGTCATAGGATAAAAATGTGTCTGCATGGATGATGGTGCACTTGCATGTAATGATTCTGCAAAGAAAGAGGCTTGGAAATGCCATTATGAAAGACTGCTGAACATAGAAAATGACTGGGAGTAGGAGAGTCTGCCAAATGTTGACCCAATTGAGCGACTGGCTACCCAAATCGGCAGTTCCATGGTAGATAAAGCAATTAAGGATATGATGACAGGAACAGCCCTCAACCCATCAGGAATCACTAATGAGATGCTTAAAATATCTTGTGATGTGGGTTATGGTCTAGTCACCTGTATTGTAAATCAGGTGGTTCACAAAGAAGTCATACCCAATGACTGGTGTAGCAGCACCATAGTCAACTGCCACAAAATAAAGGTGATGCTCTGGATAGAAATGATTACAGAGGTGTCAAATTGTTGGATCAGGTGATGAAAGTCACAGGGAGAGTCATAGCCCAGCTAATTAGGAAGAGAGTTAGTCTAGATGAGATGCAGTTTGGTTTTGTGCCAGGGATAAGTACCACTGATGCTATATTTCTGGTAAGGCAGCTGCAGGAGAAATACATAGCCAAAGATAAACTTCTGTACTTGGCCTTTGTTGACTTAGAGAAAGCCTTTGACTGGATCCCCTAATCGCTTATCTGGTGTTCAATGTGGAAACTAGGGATAGACAAGTGGTTGGTGAGAGCTGTACAAGCTATGCACAGGGATGCTACCAGTAAGGCAAGGGTTGCCAATGAGTACAGCATAGAATTCAGATTACAAGTAGGGGTTCGCTAAGGTTCAGTGCTCATCCCCCACTTGTTCATCATAGTCCTCCAGGCAATAACAGAGGAATTCAAGACAGGCTGCCCCTGGGAGCTCCACTATGCTGATGACCTTGCTCTTATAGTTGAATCACTATCTGAACTAGAGAAGTTTCAGGTATTGAAGCAAGGTCTAGAATCAAAGTGCCTTAGAGTTAACCTAGCAAAAACAAAAGTCTTAGTAAGTAGGAAGACAGACAAATCACAAATCCCTTCAGGTAGATGGTTCTGCTCGATCTGTAGAAAAGGTGTAGGTAGAAACTCTATATCATGCACCCAGTGTAAGCTTTCGACACATAAAAGTGTTAGCTTTGGATACAATATCAGAGGAAGGTTAACAAGGAAACTAGCTTTTCTATGTGGAAGACGCACAGTTACAATAAACGCTGAAAATGTGCAGAAAATAGACTCCATCAACTGCCAGGGGGGCAAGCTAGAGGTAGTAGATAGCTTCTGATATCTAGGTGACCAAGTTAGTAGTGGAGGTGGATGCTCCGAGAGCATTGTTGTGTGAATAAGATTAGGCTGGGCAAAGTTCAGAGAGCTTCTACCTCAGCTGGCAACAAAGGGCCTCTCTCTCAGAGTGAAAGGCAGATTATTTGCTGCCTGTGTGCGAACAGCCATGCTGCATGTCAGGGAAACATGGGCTGTGACAGCCAAGGATATGTGTAGGCTTGAAAGAAATGAAGCCAGTATGCTTCGCTGGATGTGCAATGCTAGTGTGCACACACAACAGAGTGTAAGCATCTTGAGAGAAAAGTTAGGCATAAATGGCATCAGATGTGGTGTGCAAGACAGACTGCACTGGTATGGTCATGTGATGCACATCAAAGAGGACAGCTGTGTAGAGAAGTGCTGATCTCTAACTGTGGAGGGAACCTGTGGTAGAGGTAGACCCAGGAAGACATGGAATGAGGTGGTGAAGCCTGATCTTCGAACTTTGAACTTAACAGAAGCAAAGTGGCTCACAAATAGCAGCTGTGCCAGTGGCATGTAAAAACACCCATTACACTCTTGGAATGGTTGGTGTTAGGAAGGGCATCCAGCCATAGAAAACCATGCCAAATCAGACTGGAGTCTGGTGCAGCCTTCCAGTGTGCCAGCCTGGTCAAACCATCCAACCCATGCCAGGATGGAAAATGATGATATATATATATATATATCCATATCGTAATTAGTTGAAGCTTGCTTCTCAACCATGTAGTTTTGAGTTCAGTCCTACAGTGTTGCACTTTGGGCAGGCATCTTCTACTATAACCTTGGGTGGACGAAGGCCTTGTGAGTAGATATCATAGCTAGAGACTGAAAGAGGTTCATTGTGTGTGTGTGTGTGTGTTTGCGAGTACCCTTTTCTTGACATCATGTGATGGATGTAAATGAGTGTCACTGACATACAAGTGATGTTTGTTTCCAATCTTCCATGAAAAACACGTTTGGCTATAGTAAAGTTTACTTTGAATGGAAATGGGTGAATTGGCAACAGGATTGGAATCTGGCCATTGAGAATCTGCCTCAGTAAATTTCATTTGATTCAAGCAAGTATTGAATAATGACAATGATAATTTGTAGAAATGGTGAAAATAAAAATCAAAGATTGGACCTTTTCGAAACAATGATGCACCAGGAGTTCGAAAATATTCGGGTAGAAGAGGTTTTACTGCCTTCATTTTAGCAAAAGAACATTTGTCAGCAATATCTTCAAAAAGTTGGTCATTTTTAGGAAGGCCTAAAAACTCAGCCACTTTAGCCACATTGCTCACTGGATCCTAAAGAAAGTATGAAAAAAACAGTTACACAAACACACACAAATATCAATAAAATAAAAAATTTAGTACAGTTTTATCATATAATTTGTAGAAATACAAAAAATGCCTTATAAAAGATTACAAAAAAACAAAAATAAATTTCACATTTGAGTAAACAAAAGATATTTCACCTTTTTAAGATCTTCATATTTAACTATCAAAATGGGTAGTTCTGGATGGTCTTTGATATCCTTCTCCCACTGGAGCATATATTCAAACCAGTTACCGTAATTCACTGAAACAATACAACATTGCTTTACTGATAAGATGAATGACATTTCATTGTGCTGCTGCCATAATCAGTGGCATCATTTGATATCCAAGTTCCATGCTGGCATGCACTGGACAGTTTGATTTTGATACAATGGATTCAAGAACAGCATCATGCTTCAGTGTCTGCTTTGCTACAATTTCTACAGCTCAATGCCCTTCCTAATGCCAACTGTTTTACAGCTTATACTGGGTGCCTCTTTCATGCCACCAGCACATGTGAAGTCACCATGCAGCTTTCAAGGCAATGAGCCCAAAGTGGAGTAGCTTAAAGCCAGGAGATGAAAAGTCAAAGTATGAGAGAAGGGGCCAAAGCAGAAAAGGTATTTTGTTATAGAGAAGCTACTTGGGTGCTCATATTTTACAAGAATGTGTGGAGGAGATTGGGGTGGAGCTGGGAACAGATAAAAAGATAGTAGTGATGAGGTGTCTGAGTGTTCCCCAAAGTATGAGGTGAATAAAAGAAAGGACAGAAGAACAAAGTGTGGGTGGTTAGAGGTTGCATGAGTGTATGGGAAAGTAAGACATGGGGAACAGGTGAATATAAAGAAAAACAAGTGTTTAAGGTTTAATGTAGAAGTCTAAGATATGAATTCAGAGAATCATGTGGCTATCACAGAGAGCTCCTCTAATGGATTTGGCTAACTGACCACATAGTAATATAATACAGAGAAGTGTAATGCAGAGTAACCATACAGCTGAAACCCAGAAGATCCAATTGATGAAATTATTTCATGAGAAGTATATAAGGCATACATAGTCAGGAGGTATAAGAGGCCAATATATGGATCTTTCTGATTTGGCGGGCGCCACTTGTTTTCTTAACGAAACACTTTCAGACTTGGGACACTGGTAGAATATGTCATATAAAACATCTTTTACTCTTAGTGCAATTAAGAAAATTTTATCTTTTTAAAGTTTTTTCGTGTTAAAATTGTCGTATTTCAGTAATTTCAACCAATCACTGACGTCTATTGAGGTGAAAACAATTACTGCTATGGATTGTCAACAAAACGTTGTGCGGTGTAATGGGATCTTTTCCCTTGAATAAAATTAGTGCCATTGTTTGTCAACAACAACTATTGGTGATACTGTTATTTATGACATCGTTCGTGCGTTTGTACTGGTTTTAGCTTTAGGGTTTTAGGGTTAGGGTTCGGGTTTTAGGGTTAGGGTTAGATTTAGGGTTAGGGTTATGAGTATTTTTGCCAATACTCATAACCGTAACCGTAACCCTAACCCTAAAACCCTAAAGCTAAAACCAGTACAAACGCACGAACGATGTCATAAATAACAGTACCGCCGATAGTTGTTGTTGACAAACAATGGCACTAATTTTATTCAAGGGAAAAGATCCCATTACACCACACAACGTTTTGTTGACGAACCACAGCAGTAATTGTTTTCACCTTAATAGACGTCAGTGATTGGTTGAAATTACAGAAATACGACAATTTTCTACATGAAATAACTTTGAATACAAAAATTTTCATTTGTTCTATAACACAAAATATACAAGTATACAAAGTTTGAAAGTGTTTCGGTAGAAAACACACTAAATAAAACATAGATAAAAAGTGGCGCCCGCCAAATCAGAAAGATCCGAATATATTTATTTAAACACTTGACATCTTTAGGATTACAACCATTTCACAGACTTTTTTTACATAGTAATAATTTGAATGTCAAATAAGTTATTGTTTACATATTTGCATAAATATGCATGCTTCACATTATACAATTCTATCAGTTCACCAGAACATCCTGTTTATACCAACAATTCAACTTCTCTCATACCTCCTGACTTTTTATGGTTTATATATATATATATATATATATATATATATACTTCAAATTTACAAAAGAGGAAGCTAAGAGAGGGAACAACAAGCAGTTGTATAAGTTTAACACTCAGGAAGAATAGAAAAGTCTTTGCCGTTTCAAGCCTATGCTCTTCAACAGAAAAGGATTGAGTGGACAAAAATAGAGAGAGAATAAAAAAAAAAAAAGGAAAGAAAAAAAAATGGGGAGAGAATATATATATATATATATATATATATAAAGATATATATATAGTGCAAAAAGCACTAGTGCACTCTATAAAGTGCTTGGCATTAGGAAGAGCATCCAACCCTAGAAACGCTGCCAAAGCAAACAATAGAACTTGGCGCAATCCTCTGGCTTGCCAACTCTTGTCCAATCCATGCCAGTATGGAAAATGGACATAAAATGATGGTGAAGATGATGCTGTATGTGTGTGTGTGTGAACATACATATGTATGTGTCTATATACATACATACATAGCAAGAATATCTGCCAGAGGCCCAGACAATAACTCACTACATCAGAATCAAACAGGAATCACTGTACAATGCTATATTTAAGAGATGAGGAATTATGTACATTATGTCAATAATGTAGGAATCACTGTATTCACATGTAAAAATATCAATAACAATAAACAGGATGCTGTCGAAGATTGAGGATATCACCATGCAACCAACCCAGTCAAGTTTGATAAACATCAAGAATTTGCTTTATATCAGTGGGTAGATAACCAACAAAAATAATATGGATCCAGGATTGTTTTACAAACAAAGTTTTTTCCTTCAGTACAAATAAGTTGTCATACGAATTGAAAAAGAAATTTTAAAATTTTTTTCCTGAAGTTCTGCTGATAAATTAGGCCTGAGTACCAAAACAAAAGCACAGTTTCAAATAAAACACCAGACCAGAATTGAAACAAAAATGGATGGTAACATTCACAGTATTAGAACAGATAAACTTTGAGTTAGAGAGGCTAGAAAAAATTGGAGTTATCCAAAAAGTGGAATATAGTCAATGGTCAGCACCAACTGGGTACATTAAGAAAAAGAATACTAAAATCAGAGTGTATGCTGATTTTTACACTGGTTTAAACAAATATCTTAAAACATACCACTATCCACTACCTACTCCGGAGGATATTTTTGCAAAATTAAACAGTGACAATATATTTTCTAAATTGGATCTCTCTGACATATATTTACAAATTAAAGTAGACGATGAATGCTATAATATCTAACAATTAACACAAATAAAGGACTGTATAAATACAACAAGTTACCATTTGGCTTAAAAGTCACACTAGTGATTTTTCAACAGATTATGGATGCAATGTTGGTGAACTGTGAATTCGCAATTCCATATCTGGATGATATACTCATTAAAATTGAATCTAGGGAACAACACGGAGAGCATGTAAAATATGTATTTGAAAAAAATTAGAAATTATGGTTTTACTTTAGGTGAAGAAAAGTGTGAATTTTTCTCAAGGAAAAAAAGATATTTAGGACAAATCATTGACAGAAATGGACGTCGACCAGACCCATCGAGGGCAGACACAATAAAAATATAACCCCTCCAACAAATATAGTGACCGTACAAGCATTTTTAGGATTGGTAAATCATAACCAAAATTATATTCCAAATATACATTAGGTGAGGGTTCCACTGAATAATCTGCTGGAAAAAGATATGAAATGGAATTGGTTGGAAAATTGTCAAAAGGCGTTTGATGAAATAAAAAAAAATATTAATATCTGACATGTTGTCAGCACACTTCGATCCTGCAGCGGAGATTGTTGTAGCTTCAGACACTTCTGAGTATGGTATAGGAGCAGTAATGCTACATAAATATAAAGACGGTAACATGAAGACAGTGGTTCATGACTCATGTTCTCTGATATCAGCAGAGAAAAATTATAGTCAAATTGAAATAGAAGCTCTAGCGATTATTTTTGCCAAAAAAAAAAAAAAATTTTACAGCTTTTTACACAGTAGAAGTTTTCATCTACAGACTGATCATCGTCCATTATTTTCAATATTTGTGTTGAAAAAAGCAACTCCTATCCACACTATCAAAGCTGGGGTACAATATTATTAAACTATGATTTCAAGATGGAGTATATACCATCCAAGAGATTAGGACATGCTGATTGTCTACCAAAACTGATTTTAAAAAATGCTGAACCATTGGAAGATATCATGATTGCTGCTTTGCGAGTAGAAAATGAAATTAAAAATGTTTTGTGTAATGTCATTCATGAACTGCCAGTTACTTTACAAGACAAAATTAAAATCGGAAAACAATACATGAGCAGAAGACCATGCATGGATATGTTAGCAGAAAGCTCATAGATGATAGTAACATTGATCATCAAAGCAGTCGATCATAGACCAACAACCAGATTACTACCTCCCACTTTACAGGGTATGCATTTGCAATGCAGGAACAGGAAATATCAACAAATACCTGATGCACAAAAGGGACAGAGATGCAGGAAAAGCAGTAAAATGTGACAACCGATGAAGACTTTCTGGAGTTAACACCGAACATATCACCCACATCATAAGCAGTTGTCTGAAAATGTCATCATAGTATTATCTATCAATGAAACATGATGTTGTAGCTAGGACACTATATAATGAAATCCATCGAAAGGATAATCCTGAGGATAAAGAACTAAGAACCCATAGTATAATAGAAGCCATAGACAATCATAATAAAAAGGAGTACTGAAAACCTCAATAAAATGTAAACATAATAGACCTGATATAATGATTTGGGATAGAGAAGAGAAACTGTGCACAGAAATCAGCTACCCAGTGGATGTTAACATAAAGCTAAAGATCAGTGAAAAAGAGAATACCTACGCAGTACTATTGAGAAATCTGCAGTTACTCTACCCAGATTACAAATTCAGGTCTATACCTGTAATTATTGGGGCACCGGGATATGTAACACACTGTCTAAATACCAAATCTTGAGAAATTAGGCTTCTGAAAGTCAGAAAAGAGAAAGCTGAATCGAAGACTATAGATCCAATCCATCACTGAAACTGTAAAACTTTCCAGAAGTTTATCATTTAAGTTTCTATGAGCATGTCTTGATATATTCAAGTATATGCATGGGAAGACAAACAAAGTAAAACATACAAATTTGCACACATACATATATACAAAAATACCCTGCTAATGTTGTTGAAATTCCAGTGAAAGATCCTTGGATCTAGGTTAGAAACTGGCTCTTTCTCTATTGGTAAGAAATCTTGCATGTACGGAGACATACACACACACACACACACATTTTATTTGTGGATTAACAAGGCTACCAAAGAAATCTCTCAAGAATGATCAAGGAATGTTGGTACTTGTCTCCATCTTGGATGAGAATGTACAAAGCCACAGGAGACCGAACAGGATTTCAAGATACAAATCATGGGAGGTAAGCGATAGAAAAATTTTAATTGTTCTTTCCCTTGCATTATCCTTGGTTCTTTACAATGAAGTGTATACATCATCGATTGATTAATTCCCACGTTATTTTATGCAAGAATATTCGTGCAAGTCGAAATCTACAAATACTAGCTGGACCTGTGAAAAATTCACGGGAAATATAAAAAATGCAAGCATCTGTAAATTGTGTGCTGGTGCCATGAGAAATGTTTTTTATACTGTGACAGTTACAGAATATAGAAAGAAGTGTAAAACTTAACTATATAATCCAACCAAAATATCCGTTATGCAGACGGAAACAGAATTACTATTTAGCCTTAAAATACATCGTAAATATTCAATGAACTTTCTTGGTTTAGTGGTAAGGAACGTCCTTCTGGTATTCTTTTATTCTTTTACTTGATTCAGTCACAACACACACACACACATAAATATAATAGTTATTTACAAGTATACTTTTATTAGTTCCTATTTATAAATTTATTGTTTTTATTAGTTACTGGTAAGTTTACATTATAGCTTGTAAGGGTAATATATATTAAGAGTATGTAGTGTTTTTATTATTAACTTTTGAATTATGAAATAATGTATTTCACTCAATTATATTATTCATTAAATTCAATCGTGTTTTCGTTTTGGAGAGAATTGAAATAAATCTTTCACTTTCTGTTATTATAGTATCAACTCTGGAAGATTGGTGGGACTATTATTCGTATGGACTTGGTCGCTATTTAGCATATAATTTAGTTATTGTAGGTTTTTCTTTTAATACCGATGCTGATGTACATAGATTTGTTTCATGTTATAGTTTAATTTTAAAGTTAGTGTTTAATCCTTCCTATATTTGATTGAATACTATTGTACATAGGGTAAAGGTGTTTGAAAGTTGTGCTTTGCTTTTTGGTATGTTTGTTCCCAAGCAGCACTTTTTTTAGTGCCGTTGACACTGCCGGATTGAATGGTACTCCTCAGATGTCAAAACCATAATGATATCTGCAGGGCAGCTGATGATGGAGGTATGTTGGATTATTGGTATGGCTGTTTTTGTATATGTGGAATAGTGTTATAACACATCCTTTATATATATATATATGACAGGGTTCTTTCAGTTTCTGTCTATCAAATTCACTCATGGGGCTTTGGTCAGCCCAAGGCTATAGTAGAAGACTCTTTAAAGTATAGAGTTGAATTTCGTGTAGCCGTCTGTTGGCAACTTTTCTCCCCAACCCATTTTGTAGGTGGTGTTATCCATTTATCTGGGCTCTTTTCACAGCTATACTCCATTTGAAATTTGCATTAGTTTTTGCATGAAAAAAAGGGAGGGAGGAGGGCTTGTTTGTAGTTTGTAGAGAAAATGTTAAATGTGTCTGAAAAAATTACATGAAGAACTATGAAAGATGGTGAATAAGTACCGGGGGTGGGAGAAAGAAGAAAGAAATAACAGTTGATCATTCTAGAACTCCCAGAATCAAAACATAAACACCTAAAAGACTTTCCCTCTATTCATTACTAAATATGTCTCTCTCTCTCTCTTCGTTGTTGTTAAATGTAAAGCTAGAAAAGATCGATCGTATTTCAGTCCAAGTGTCATTGTAAATGACTGAGGCTTTCCTTTCACTGTCTATCAATTCACTCCCTTTCTCTACAGTTAAGAGAGTGAAGGTGCATGGCTCAGTGGTTAGAGGTATTTGGCCCATGATTGTAAAGTTATGAGCACGATTCCCAGCAGCGCACTGTGAGTTAATTTTATCGTGTGGTAATGAAAAGTGAAAGTGACATCCAATATTTGCTGTAGTTATTCGTCTTTGATTTAACAATGTGTCTATGTATCTATGTATCAACTTTTCTTTCGATCTATGTATCTACTGTCTCTCTCGCTTTCTTTCTCTTTTTCTTCCTCTGTGTCCCTCTTCTCTCCCGCTTTTAAATTTAACAACGTATGTATCTATGTATTAACTTTTCTTTCGATCTATGTATCTACTTTTCTTGCAATGTGGTAAACATTTAAAAACACAAAACGAACACCATCACCACTCATTGTCTCTTTCACACTCTCTCTCTTCCTCTCTTTCTCTCTCACTCTTTCACTTTCTCTGTCCTCCAATCTCTCGCTTTGCCACTCACTTCTTTTGAAGTGTGACACACACTACAGGTATGTACAAAAAGAACAAGTTGGCATCTTAATATTATTGATAAATATAAATATAAATACACACGTGCACATACACATCATACAAAATATGAACACACACACACCAGCACACAGACATTCACCCATGTACACTCACACAAACACATGTATACATACATAAACATATATACATACATAGGCATATATATATACGTACATGCATACACACTTGCATTATGTGTACATAACTGTGAAGTTTTACAGATGTTGACACCAAACTTGGTCCATGGGGGTTGTGAATTCATAATTCTGTGTATATTTTCCTGAGAATTATGGGATGTCATGAATATATGCAATGAAAATATATCTGTAATGAGTGAATACAGCATAAGTTTATGGGGAAATGTGTCTTTTATGCATAATCTTCATATAATGCATATAATTGGTGTCCAGAGAAGAACTTGTCCAGGTTTGAGGGGTGGCAAAGCGACAGGGTGGGTGGAAGGGTAGGGGTCACACTTGAAATTTTAAAGTATAAATTGTTGCTTGTGCATGCAGGAGTAAGTTAATGCTTAAAACATTCACTGTTGAGTTTATGATATTTAGTTTTTTGGTGATGCAGAGCTCGCATTTGCTGTCCTGTCCCCTTTGCAGGCCTTAGCTATAATGCTCCAGTTTATACGGAGATTGCTCACACACATTCCTCTCTTTAAGTGTCCATAACATATTTGATAAAGATGTATATCTTTTGTTTTTATCTCTGAACAAAGCTACTTATGCAACTTCTTTATCCAATATGGTATGAACATTTGAAGAGAGAGGCATGAGAAATATAAACAGCATAATATGTAAACGAAATTGGTAGATGGAGCATGTGTATATATATATATATATATATATATATATATATATATATATACATATATATATATATAGATAGATAGATAGGTATGTATGTATGTATGTATACACGCATGCACACACACACAAACACATGCGTGCACACACACAAACGCACACGTGCACACACACACAAACACACACACTTGAACAAGTCTTTATTTTCAGCTTCTGATAAGCAAAAACAAAAGTTGGTTCAGCTTTCAATGTGAGAGAAGAAGTGAATAAAAATGAAAATACTTGACTTGGCAACAGAATAACCATCTTGACATAGAAAATCTACCTCAAGAAGTTTCATCTAACCCATTCTAAGCATGAAAAAATGGATGTTAAACTGAATGGATACAAACACCAGGAGATAAAATGAATAACCAAGAATGACTAAATGTCACATTGTATATATATATATATAAAATCGCTAGCCACTAAACCTTTTCTATTTTCTCTCCCTGTTTATTTCTGTATTCCTTTCTGTCAAAGAGCATAGGCTTGAAACGTAAAAGACTTTCTCACTTCCCGAGCATTAAACTAATACATCTGTTTGTTGTTTACACACACGTCTTCGTCTTTTTTGTAAATTCTCACTATATATATATATTTACTTCTAATATAAGGATAAATTTATTTTTTTTTAATTTTATCAGTGGTCAGCATATTAAAATACCTTTTAAGATGAAAATTATAAATAATTATAAATAAATAAGGGCAAAAGAAAAAATTTCTATGCCAATATACTGAAAAAATAGACAATTTATCATCTAACCACATATAATAATTCATTGTAAATACACAGCATGTTAAAACAAGGAAAGCAAGCAAACAGAAATTTTTTTTTAAATTCCATTAATGATATAAAACCTATTTTTTTCAGCATATTGGTATAGAAATTCTTTCCTTTGCCCTTACAGACAGACAGACAGACAGATAGGTATGTATGTATGTGTACACACACACACACACACACACACTTGAACAAGTAAAAATTTGGCAAAAATTTGAAAAATATTAGGGAAAATTAGCATATTACGATATTAAAATTTGAAAAATATTAAAGTTGTATGTTGAATTTTAATAAAATTAAAATTATCTTCTGGAATTAAGTAAAAAAATGGTGAATCAAAAATAGTTTGTACGTACATTTGCCAGCTAAAAGCAGTTCAAAGAAACCATTCCAATCTCCATCATACTGATACATGACCTTAAACTGAAATATATGGTGGTAGGCAGAGGCAGCAATATCACGAGGGTTGCGTGTCATGAAAATCATTTTAGATTTTTTGGTAAATATCTCTTTTGGTAAATGATGCAAGAACAGGTGGTTGTTTAGAACTCTGGGTGATGGAATCTGGTCTAGTTTTTCTTGTTCCATCAGCTCCATCATTGCACTACATTTATGTTCTGGGTTATATTCAGCAGAACCATTAACTAACATTCCAGTAATTTCCCACATCCAGTGACAACCTATGTTGGAAAGATTGAAGTTTCAAGAGTAGAACATAAACACCAATTCCTACGTCAACATTCACTTATATTATCATAATGGCTACTTGAGCAAAGTGTAGTTGTAAGAAGATTCATTGAATTCATTAGAAATATTAATGATTAAATGCCTCAACAAATTTGATTAGATATTTCAAAAGTACAAAATACTAACATGGATTCTCTTTAGATTGAAGATTATAAGATTCCTGATATCAAAGAATCATTCAAGTCTGACCACACTATCTGTGCCACATTTTCATTTGATACCAGAATTCTACTATGAAAGGTTGCAAGAATTCAATAATATGGTTGAAGCCTTTTGTTATCATATTAGAGGTGTGACTGTGGTTAAGTACCTTGGGCAAGTGTCTGTTAATATAGCCAACCAAATTCTTTTGAGTGGATTTGGTAAAAAGAAATTGAAAGGAGCTTGTATATTCTATATCCTTCTAAAAAGCAAAGCTTGTTTGTATGTTGACAACTGAAAAAACTAAATAAAACTGATAATATTTCAGGTTTTACCTGTCATTTAAATTAATGTGACCATTCCGCAGATAACTGTGCACTTATTTTCTGAAAATGGAATGGGGGAGGCCAATTTTGTGGTGTATTGAGTCGTATTTCTAGCAATCCACATACTGTCTATTTCAATGTAATGTTTTTTACAGAGTCAAAAGATACTCTACCTATCGCTCAATCCATTTCCAACTTTCTCTAAATTTACACATAACATTTCCTTTCAAGTCACTGCCAGACCTCTGTTTTCTCTCTGTCTATAAGTCCCTCTCTAGGTCTATCTCTCTCACTACCCCTACTTTTTCTCTCTAGAGAAAAAAATGTGAGACAGATAGAAAGGGAGTTAGAGAGAAAACACAAGTGAGACAAAGTGGGGAAGAGACAGAAGACAGATATATATATATATATATATATACTAGTGGGCCTCCCGGCCTTCAGTTCGGTTTATATGGTGCTCAAATGTATTTATAAGGCACATATTGGCATCTATCATAATGACCATTTTCCTTACCATAAAAGTCGTTAAAAAGTACTTCAATATTGCATAACATAATTTAAAAGGGGGTACAGAGAAAAAACAAGTGTGACATCAGACCTCTGCTTTCTCTCAGTCTAAATGTCTCTCTCTATGTCTTTATCTCTCTGACTAAAATACAGCCTCACATTATCGAAGCAAAAATCTTCAGTGGATGTGGCAAGGGAGACATTGTATTTATACCTAGAATACCACTAATACAAACAAATGTCCCCTTTCATTTCAAACAATTGCAATTCCCAGTGAGAGTCAGTTACATAATGACCATTAACAAGTCCCAAGGTCAAACACTGCAGGGCTATTTCTCACATGGTCAATTGTGTGTAGGTTGTCCCAGAGTAGGAAGTCCACAGAAACTCTTCATATATGCTCCAAAGAAAAAAGTTTAAAACATTGTATATACTGAAGTTCTGTAAATGTTTTATAATTTTCGTACAATACATTTCTCTATTATTATCTGTATTACTTTCTGTATTTAGATATTCTAAATATATTTTTGAAGTTATGTCATGCAATATTTAAATACCTTTTAACAATTTTTATTGTAAGGAAAATAGGCATGATGACAGATGCCAATACGCGTCTTATAGATACATTTCAACACTGTATCGACTAGGCTGAATGCCGGGAGGCCCACAAGTATACACACGCACACACACACACATACATGCACACACACACATACATGCACACACACATACATGCACACACACACATACATGCACACACACACACATACATGCACACACACACATACACACACACATACACACACACACATGCACACACACACACATACATGCACGCACACACATACATGCACACACACACACACATACATGCACACACACACACACATACATGCACACACACATACATGCACACACACACACACACATGCATATGAGGTGGTATCAAAAAGTTCCTGGACTAGTTGTGTTTAATAAAAAATAACTTATTTACCTAAATTTTAACATCATCTTCAAAATAGTCACCTTGCACAGAAATTCACTGGTCCCAGTCAGGGCTGGCCCTAGGGTTGCTGGCACCCCAGGCAAGCTAAACTTTATTTACATTATTTACATTTGATGGATATTTGTCCTCATCTTGTTTGTTAACACAATGTTTCGGCTGATATACCCTCCAGCCTTCATCAGGTGTCTTGGGGAAATTTCGAACCTGGGTTCCCCAAGACACCTGATGAAGGCTGGAGGGTATATCAGCTGAAACGTTGTGTTAACAACAAACAAGATGAGGACAAATATCCATCAAATGTAAATAATGTACATTATTCCTCATCTCTTAATTATAGAACTGTATTAAGCTAAACTTTGACATGTGCATGCTGACAGTCATGGAAATTTCCTTGTCTTTGTCATGCTCTCCTTGGTGGCCCCTAGCACATGGCACCCCAGGTGACTGTCTAAGTTGCTGGTACCTTCAGCTGGTCCCAATGTACCTACCACTTTTGGAATCTGGCCTGGAAGTCATATTCTGTAAGCAAGTTGAGGAGGACTTTCTGTGATTTGCTCATGATCTCAACAATGGCGTTAAAATGGCAACCTTTCAGTTGCATTTTCATCTTGGGAAAGAGATAGAAGTCTGCAGGTGCTAAATCTGGTGAATAGGACAGGTGTAGAAGCAATAGCATGTTGTTTTGGTGAGAAACTCATGAGTGAGAAGAGCTCAGTGACAAGGTGGAGCATCATCATGAAGAATCCAATTCTTTGCACTTCACAGATCCAGTCACTTTTGCTGAATGTCCTCCCTCAAACACTTCATAATGTTGTTTGTTGTCCTTCAATGTCCTCATGCACAACCTAGTGAATTTTCTCCACATTCCTGGGGGTGATGTTCATGGCATGTCTTCCAGATCACTTGTTATCTTCCAAGGATGTTCTACCACTTTTGAAATGCCTATGCCACTTGAAACATTGCATATGACGAATTGCCTTGTCGCTGTAAGCTTGCTGAAGCATGTTCAATGTCTCTGTAGCATACTTCCCAAGTTTAACACAAATTTTCACATTGGTTTTTTGTTCCAACTTCCTGTCCATGACAAAAATTGCAGACTACAGCATACACATGATCACAAAAACACAAATTTCACAACATGCGAAATAAACACAACAACATCACTCAGCACACTGCGTCATGAAGGTCACTGCTAGCCCACACTGCATGTGCAACTGTGTGGTCATCTGTTGGCATGCTACAGAATTAGTCCAGGAACATTTTGATACCAGGAACTTTTTGAAATCAGCACAAAATGACGATTGGTTTCAATTTGTATCATTTAAAATAAGGAAGTTTGTAATCATAGAACCAGAACCAGTCTCGTGTGCGCTGGTATCAAAACAGTTAATCAGAAGACAGAAAATAAAAGTAATACATCACCAACCTCACCATTATTTTATGTTCATTTACCATACTGGTATGGGTTGGACAAGCTGCCATAATGTAAGTCATTTCTTATTATGAGCTCCTGCTCCCAAAGTCAAAGTGCTCATATCTGTCATTGTTCATAATTTATAAAGTTTTTTTGAAATATATGATACAAAAAGGTTTGACTAAATAGTTACTCTATTTTAGTAAATCCTATATTATACACCTGTTTTTCATAATGTGTTTTAAGTTGCTTATTTTATTATCAGCAATCATTTCAGCTATGTATGTATTGTAAAACTCAAGGTGAGTACAAAATCAAGGAACGTATTACAGAAAACCAGAGTATGTACAAGATGAATCTTAAACCCACACTTCTTGGTTCATGACACTGAATATTAACATCTATCTGTATCTGCATCTAGACTACATTGTGGCTGTTGTCAGTGTCACATAACTGGCACCTGTGCCAGTGGCACGTAAAAGCATTGGGCTTCACAGAAGCAATGTGGCTGATGTTGGTGTTGTGGAACTAGCAACTGAGCTGCTGACATGTAAAAGGCATCATTTGAGCACTGGGCCTCACACAGGCAATGACATATGACCAAGACCTTTGGCAATATGCTGTTCTTCAGAAGGAAGACCCATCAAGCCGTGTGAAACCATAGTTGTAGCAGATACTGGTGTCATGCAAATGGCATCCATGCAAATGGCACCCATGCAAATGGCACCCATGCAAATGGCACCCATGCCAGTGGCACATAAAAGCACACATTACACTCTTGGAGTGGTTGGCATTAGGAAAGGCATCCAGCCATAGAAACCATGCCAAATCAGGCTAATCTAGTGCAGCCACTCAGCTTACCAGCCTTGGTCAAACCTCCTACCTATGCCAGCATGGACAACAGATGATGAGGATGATGATAAAAATTAAATACATCAAAAAATAGGTTTCAGTAAAAGAAATAATTATGTTAATGAGAATAAAGTTCATATTAATTCAAGTAGTGTTTGTTACTTGTTGAAGGGAAACTATGTAACAGAACGTCAATACCATTGGAATGTGGTTTTGAAAGAGAAAGTATAAGAGATGTTTAAGAAGTGATCTGATAACTGAGATAATAGCAGAGATACTTGAACAATGAGGGAAGCATACACATGATGGTGGAATGATCTTAATGATGAAAGACTACATACCTGATTTCATGTAACCTAGAAGAAAAACATCATCATCTCTTACAGGCATATCTGGAAGTTTGTCAAGATTTTCTTGAATATTTGGAAATGGTGGTACCAAAAATCCATTGTAATCATAGCTGATCATTTGACATCCAGCAGGATCCTTGTAGTAAACTTCAGGCATGTTGTAACTATGGAATCTCTGTGAAAATATGTTTCACATATGAGTCAAATCATATATACAGGGTGCTGTGAATATACGGTTGTCTAAATTATGCGAAAATGAAAATAACACTGACATCTCATTTTAACAGATATATTTACCAAAATTACAGAAAAATATCTTGAAATGCTAAAGAGCAAATTTATTCAATAAAATCGCCATTGGTTTCAACCATAGCCTCCAGACGACTTCAAAATCTCCTGCAACTCTTCTGGATGGTCTCCTTGTTTAAGTTGGTGAATGCTGCCATAATCCTTGTCTTCAGTTCATCTTTGGTGTTACAAGGAGTTTCATTGGTCTCTCGCTCAACTGCAACCCACACAAGGGGATTGCAGTCTGGGAAGTTAGGTGGCCAGATGTTAGGGGTAATCTGGTCACAGAAATTATCTGAGAGCCATGACTGGGTTCTCCTGCTTGTGTGGTACGGTGCAGAGTCCTGTTGCCAGACACAGGGTCTTCCAGCAGCCACCATTTTGACCCAGGGCAGCACTACCTCCTCCAGACACACAATGTAGGCCTCCATGTTGAGACTGAGGCTGTTTGGAAAGATGTAATGCGTTAGGTGGTTGTTTATTTCATTGGATATTTGCTGTATAGTGTGTTGTATGTTTATAGATTGTATTGTATAGTTTGGGTATTATTATTATTATCATTATTATTATTATAAACAGGTTTTGTTGGAACTCAGAGTCTTGAAAAAGTGTAGTGGGCTTGCTACCTGCAGCCTATGGTACCATGTTATCTGTTCTTTTCAACTATCTAATACTTTCCTAATGATTCTGATTGTGTCAAGGAACTTTTTGCAACAAGCTCTGTTGAGTGTTCTATTCCCATTTCCTTTATATTCCTCTGGATGCCTTCTGATACTGTCCCCAAAGACTCAACAATAATTGAAACAATCCTCACCTTTCTTGTTTTCCACAGTTTAGCTATCTTTTATTTAGGAGGAAGGTACATGTGTATCTTTTCACCTTTCTTCTTAACTGTTCATAGGTCAAAGGAACACACAACATCAATTACAGAGTACATGTCTGGCTTCTTTTGCACAAGCACATGGTATGTTTGGATTGCAAAATCCCACAGGATTTTTCAAGTTTCCAACTCAACCACTCCTTGTGGTGTGTGCTCATACTACGTCTTGCCTCTCATCATTATCACTGTCATCATCATTATCATAATTTCATTATTACTATTAGCACTACAGCTACTGGCCATATTATTTATGCTTCCAGTTTTCTACAAATTTCTTTATAATTGTAATCTATGCCATTTGAAAGGTATTTAGATAAAATTTCATTAAAAGATATCCATTTTCCTGAAAGTTATGAGGGGGAAAAAATCAGATCGTGTGAATTTTCCGAAAGTCCTCTCCCAACCCCGCCAGTTCATTTGCGCAAATTTTGGCTTTCAGATTCCTTTACTACACTTTTTTTACACCTATTATACTTTTTTTTTACACCTATTACACTTTTTGGGGGGGGGGGGGGCTGGGTGTTAAACTAGGTATTAACCTTTTTTTTTTCTTTTCTCACCATGTAGAAAAATAGATTACAAATCTTTAAGAATTAAAAAAAATTTTTTTCTTAAAGAAACACTCAAATCCCCTTCCCAGCCTCCACCCACCACCTCACCACATTCAAAAAGTTAAAAACTCCAAATGTTTCGCTTTTAGCATTTTTGAAAACAGTGAAATTTTTCCAGAAATAATGTCATTTACCTATACATGTGTGAAAGATGAGATGAAAGTAAAACATTCAGAGTTTTTAGCTTTTTAAAAGTTGGGAGGTGATGGGTGGGCAAGGTGGAGGAAGAGTCATTGAGTGTTTAAGAGTCTTTAAGAAAAATTCAAATTTATATAAAAAAAAAATCCCAGATTCATAATCTCTGTATTTTTCTATATGGATTAATAAAAAAATTTGTAAAAAGTTTAAAATTAAGAAATTGGGGTGAGGGTGGGGAAATTAAAGTTTTGAAAATGTGACTTTTGTGCAAAATCGTATTCTCCTATATCAAAAATATAAAAATCCAAAAAATTTTTTGAAAACGAAAACAAAATACACCAGAAATGGGTGGTATACACATGCTTTACCTTCACCAAAAGAAAATTATTTCAAAAGTTAATAAGACTGGAAAATTTCAATTGAGCCAAAGTGTTCTGCAAGAAGGAAGTCAAAGCTTTGGTCATCAATTATAAGGTCTGAGGAAAACAAATTCTGCTAATTTTCCAATACAAGGCAGATATAAATGTCTTGCACAACAAAACCAAAAACATGTGAGCCAGATTGTTTGCCAGTAAGAGTTAAAAAGGAAAAGATAGGAATTATGGTGTATGAAGGGAGAGGAGGGATAGGGAGATTAGAGCTTCTTTTGTTGAAAATACATTAAATGGCCACAAAATACTGTTAAATATTTGTAAAGGTTCCATTATTTGTTAAAGTTCTACATGGTAACATCTTGATTGTAGGTTGTAAGATTGTCAAAAATTATGTCAATAACAGAGCTGAAAAAAGTATTGACTGCAAAGTGGATAAACATGGATCTTTCAGTTATTGATAAGTTAATCAAATCTAGGCTTAATCATTGAAAATCATGATTTTAACTATAGGAGTGCTTGCAAAATACCAAATCAAACTTCATTTGTTTTGAATAGTTTTCCATGAATTTCAGCATTGCAATTTATTACCTTGGCTTGAAAATTATTGTTGAGCAATGTAAAAATCTATAACTGAATGCCACCAAATGTTTTACCAAACGAATAGCAAAACACAAAAGATTATTTTAATACATCATTAAATAAAACATTATATAAAATGTTTTAAAACCTTGTTACATGTGAGTCACTAATGTAAGTTGGAAGGAATGTCTTCTATATGTAACATGTTCAAGTTGTTACAATGTGTGTAGTTAGCATTTTTTTAAAGACAGTTCATAGAAAGAATCCATTTCCAGTGATTTCTTAAAGAGGTGTTAATAAAGAATATTCAGAAGGCACGTTTATAAAACAAAAACATTGAAATTTATTCAGTAGTGTAAGGAGTGCTAGCAAGTGGTAACAAGGATTAATCTTGCATACGAATGGGAACCAAATATATGTGTATGCAAGACAGGAAAAATCACATGATGTACTATATACACTGAGGTTTATATGAAGCGAGTTGAAGTTGATATTAATCAAGTGAGTTGCATGTAGTTGGTGGTGGATACAGAAAATATGACATGCTGAAGAAAGCAATGTTGCTTCTAGGCAGTCTTTTCAGCAACTAGTTTGAAACTGTCGCTTCTATGCTGCTAAGGCAGATCACTGCCATCTTATTCACATACCTCCAGCTCTGATTGGCTGAAATCTGCCACAGTACAACTGAACTATGTCACGGCGATGTAATAGATCTTTCCTGACTCGCTACGACCTTAATATTTTAATGAACAGGATATAATAGAAGCATAGTTCGCTCCTTTGAACAGCCTACAGAAAACTTTATATGCACATTATTTTATAGCTGGCTGAATCGTTAGCACACTGAGAAAATGCTTAGCAGCATTTCATCCGAAATTACTTTCTGTGTTCAAATTTCACTGAGGTCAACTTTGCCTTTCATATTTTCGAGGTCAATAAATTAAGTACCAGTCAAGCACTGGGGTTGATGTAATCAACAAACCCCCTTCCCCAAAATTTCAGGCCTTGTGGAAAGACTTATTTATAAAATAAGGTTCCATAAATTCTTCTTGAAAAAGTTTACTGTTGCAATATTTTTTACCTTCAACACCTATTTTATCTGTACATTATATAATTTATTTGGAGAGAAAATTGCAAATCTAAATGACACGTGTTTAACATAGATAAAATTAAAAGAATAAAGCTACAAATCTGGAAAGAGGGTACAGCTGATTAAGTGGACTCTAGTACTTGTCTTGTATATATTCGATCAACCCCAACATTCACAAGGGTGAAAAATAAGTTGACTTGGGCAAGAATTGAACTTAGAATGTAAACATCAATATGTAAAGGTTGCAAATTATGTTTCTTACACTCTTAGATTCTGCCAATTCAGTCTATTTTCATTTTACATAAAAAAAATTAACATAAGTTTGCATTTAGATTTTATCAAAAATTGTTCATTATAAATTACAAGTTTTACAGGTATCATTGTAAGTAGTGAGTACCTTCAGGAATGTATTTGTTTTAATTAGCTATCACACCTCACCTTTGTAACACTAATTCAAGTAAGATTTATGCTATTATCTTTCAGTTTGAACTTCTATAGGTGAGACGTCTGCAAAAAGTATGAGTGCACAACTTTTAGAGTGGTCTAAGTGAAATTTTATAAAGGGGTCAGCAACTAAACAGAGCTGAAATATTTTATGATCCCAAATGGGAAGCAAAGATTTAAGGATGTAGTTTTACTATTTATATGGTTGTGTGGAGGGTAAAAGTATCAACATCATCATTATCATTCAATGTCTGTTTGCTATGTTGGCATGGGTTAGATGGTTTAACAGGAGCTAACCAGACTCTAATTGTCTGTTGTGGCATGATTTCTGTAGCTGGATACCCTTCCTAAAGCCAACCACTTTACAGACTGTGCTGGGTGCTTTTTATGTGCTTTTTATATGTTCATATACACAGCACTAGTTCATATACATAGCACAGACATAAATGCATTTTATGTGGCATTGGCACCTGTAAAGGACAAGCCTGTATATATGGATGACAGCAATTTTACTTAGCTTGATGTGTCTTCTCAAGTACAGCAAATCCCCATAACTCCTGGCCCCTTGTCATTTTCTCAGTGAGGCCCAGGATCCTTTCTTACCACTTCGTTCCACATCTTCCGGAGTCTACCTCTCCCACAAGTTCCCTCCACAATTAGAGCTCAGCATTTCTTTATGCAGCTGTCCTCATCCATATGCAGTTTCAGATTTTTAATTTACAGAAAGAAAAATACTGATGATGTAACAAACATTAAAATACCCACAAGGAGTCAGAATGTGAGCTGAAGAAAGTACAGACACTACATAATACAATAGAAGAGCTTGCAAGAAAAATTATGATTCATGAGATGAGAGAACTACATGGAGTACTGAGACAGCTGGAGTGCCTCACAACTGTAAAACATGGCAGAGAGACATGAAATGCTTCACCAATTATCATACATGTTGATGACACAGGTAGGGAGAAAAAGAAAGAGTTTAGAAGTTTGTTGTTTGAGAAAGAGAGGGCGATATAGAAAAATGGTCACATTTAGTCACTTAGCTATGTCAGGTTGGTCAAAGATGAATACATATCACTGACAAGTCTATAAATGTGTATTATATAAACATAGGGTTAGGTAATGTATATACATTTGTACTTAATATATACACATACACACATGAATATGTATATTTATTTGATGTTTTTTTAAATAGTATTTTTTCAACAAAAATGTATCTGCTTCTTGGTCTTTTTCCCTATAATTTGTTTTTTCTTTAAATTAACAACTAATAAGTTATTTATATCAACATTTAAGGAAACATAATAGTTTTAAAATAAGTAAAGTTAAGATAACAGTTACGTAATAAAGGTATATAACAAATAATTGATCAATACAGAAACTGCTTTACAAATAAAAGTAGGTAAGAAGGTGGGTCAGAATTTGGGGTGTCAGTGAGATTAAAAAAATATAACCCCCTCCCCTTCACACAGTTAAAAAAACTAACAGTTGTACATTTATGTATATATACAAACACACACATATATATATACACATACACACATATACACACACACATATATACACACACATATATACACACATATATACACACACACACACATATACAGATATACATACACATATATACACACATACACACACATATACACACACACACACATGTATACACACACACATGTATACACACACACACACACATATATATATTAGGTTGGCAATTAAGTTCCCATCATTTTTTAAAATTTAAATTTTTTAAAAGGTTTAATAAAAAATAACAACTAATTAATCAATAATGTATTCGCCCTTTGTTTACAACTTCTTCCCAACGTTCAACAAGATTTTCAATACCTCCTTGGTAAACATCACCTGATTTCGACTCAAAAAATTAATCCAACCAAGCTCTCAATTCTGCATCAGTATTGAACGAAACTCCACGCATAGCATTTGAAAGAGATCGAAAGAGGTGGAATGAGGAGAGTACGGCGGGTGTGGCAGCACTTCTCAGCCATGCGTTTAAATGGGTTCCTTGGTCATATTGGCGATATGAGGGTGGGCATTGTCGTACAGTAGAAGAACTCCAAGCTTTAATTGCAGAAAAAGCACACTTGAAAATGCAGCTCTCTGTCTCTCTCTCTGTGACATAGCACACAAGTTTGGAGAAAAGCGTCCGACGGAAAGTGTCGCTTCTTCTTAATGAATAATTTTAATTATAGAATGTAATTATTTTCACTTTGTATATTACCCTCTTTCTATGTAATCAACACTACACATCTACTTGTACCAGTGCTTCTCAAACTGCAACTTAGGCAAACTTAGTGCAATGTATAAAAATAAATATAATCATTATGAACGAAATTGTGGTTTATATATTTTACTTGATATTTCCTTTGAAAAGTAGCTTCTCTTTTTAAAAATTCTCATGTGAAGTGTGTCATTAACTTGTTTAACATCTATTGCCCCACGATATCAAAAACATCGAGAACTTCGGTCCTCCTCAAATAATTTTAAATCACAAGGTTTTTCTTTCATCGCGTAACATTAGATACATCCCCAATCACGAGACAATTAGTTTTCTAGTTTAACAGAAGTTGACAATTCCACAAAAAATACTTTATCTTACTCACTATTGGACCTCATGCATGTTAAATATCCCTAGATGGCAAGGGTGTTTCTCGTTTACGTCCCAGTCGTTCTTGTACAGTCGTGCAGAATTATGTATGGAGAACAAGTTTTACCTAATTTCTAGGTTAATCCATTATTGCTGTTTTAAAAAGCACAAATTACCTTATTTTAAAGAAAAAATATCGTAGCTTAATTTCCTTTTAAATCATAAAAATTACATCATGTTTAGTCTCCATATGAATAAAAATTATGAGTTGGCAAAAGGACTGCTGCATTTTAACTTGTCCCTCCTTTTCTTGTGATAGTAAATAATTGAGTTGAAGTTTCTTACAAGTCAAACGACTGCATTCACACAACATATTACATAAATCAAAGTGACAACTGAGAAAACTGACAGGTTATTAGTTAAGAAGTAAACAAAAAAGCACGTTTTTTTTTTTTAACTGGGTGTAAAGATGCAAACAAGAAAACAGTTAATAATATTAATATAAACAAACATTAATCTATTAATGAGAATATATAACATTAATCTAAGAAAGAAAAAGCAAACAATAATTATACCAACCAGAGGGAAGGAGTAGCACCTACTGACATGTAGCACGTTCTGAATGTGAACGAAATTTTTTTGTTTTCCTTTACTGTTATTACGGCAAACGTGACTTGTTAAACACTGTAATAGAGAAATTTTGTGAGTTTCAAACTGGCCTATATTATTCAATAATATTTTGATAACTGTAAACGATAAGATACGCGTGCATACAGCCCACGCCTATTTCTCAAATTACAATTTTTCATATTTAATGGGTAAGTTATAAAGCAATTTATTATGTTTAACTGCCAGTTCTTGGTGGCATTTCATCTTTGTTTTGAGTTAAAATTCTGCTGTGGTTGACTTTCTCGTTCATCCTTTCTGGGTTAATGAAATAAATACCAGTTCATTACGGGGATTGATGTAATTGATTTACTCCTACCTCGAAATTGCTGGCCTTGTGCTTAAATTTGAAACCATTATTATTATTATTAGAGCGGCAAATTGACAGAATTATTAGCATACTAGGCAAAATCCTCAGCAGCATTTCGTCCATCTTTACATTCTGAGTTCAAATTCCACCAAGGTCAACTTTGTTGTTCATCCTTTTGGTGTCAATAAAATAAGTACCAGTGATGTAATCGACTAGACCCCCACCTCACTTCCTCAAAATTTCAGGCTTTGTGTCAATAGTAGAAAGGATTATTATCATTATTACCAGTTCCATCTAACAATCACAAGGTCAGTGTTTCAGCAGGCAGATAAATATAAGAATATCTGGAAGCATTCCTGATCTGGTAACTGACATATGATTGACTATGTTATTACTAAGAGCAAAGATTGCTGTGATTTCAGATTAACCAGAGCTCACAAAACTCCCAAGTATTATTTGGATAAAGAGGCTACTGAGATCCATTACACCATTGAGAATGAATGTGTCTTTCTTAAAAAATCCAAATAAGGCAAAAACTTTTGAAATGCATCTAAATTCAAAGCTTGAGAACATAGAGGAAAGAAATTTTGTGGCAAAATATTTATGACAGCATCAAATCATCTGCTGAAGAAGTTCTAGAATATGTCAAACGCAGGCACCAAGATTGATTCAATGAGAATGATTCTCAAATCAAACCTCTCCTAGAAACTATGCACAAAAGACACAAGGCATAGATCTCAAACAAAAACTTACCATCACTCAGATCCCTATACATTTCCTCTAAGAAAACTACTCAAAAACCTGTGTGAGATGAAAAAGTCTTGATGGGTCCAAGAATTGGAACAGGCTACTAACTCTCACAACCTGAGAGCATTGTATAAGAATCTGAAAGATGTGTTTGGTCCAAAAAAGGGTGGAACAGAACCAATTTTTTCAAACAATGGGATAAAACTCTTAAGTAGCTAAGATGTAATTCTGAAAAAATTAGCTGAACTCTTTAAATCAAGAACCCACCACTGATCCTGAAGTAATCAATGAAATCCTTCAGAGGCTTGTAATTGAGGAACTTGCAGAAGATACTTCCTTGGAAGGGATAAGTACTGCTATTATAAAACTTTCCGTTGGTAAAGCTCCTGGACAAGACAGTATTTCCCATAGAAGTGTACGAGTATGATGGTAGACAACTTGTAAGAAAGTTGTGCAAATTGGTCTGTTTCATTTGGGAAAGTGGATCTGTTCCCCAATAGTTCAAAGATGCATCTATAACACACTTGTACAAAAATGAAGGGAAGAAGAATGTATGTGATAATCACTGGGGAATAAACTCTTTGTGCATTGCTGGAAAAATTCTTGCAAGGATGATTCTTAACTGCATCAATATGCATGTAGTAAACAGTATATATCCTGAATCTCAATGTGGATTCCGGACTGGGAGAGGCACAATTGACATGATTTTTGCCCTTACAGCAAGTTCAAGGAAAAGCACATGAGCAAAATAGTGACTAGCACATAGTCTTTGTTGACTTGACCAAGGCCTTTGATACATTGAATCATGAGGCTCTGGAAAATTTTGTCAAAGGTCAGCCTTCCTGATAAAATGTAAGGTTAATAGTATCTCTGCACAAAGGAATGATGACAACTGCAATATCTAACAGCCAATGTTCTGAGGCATTTTCTGTCAACACTGGAAACAAATAGGGTTATGTTTTAGCTCCTGTACCTTTTTCCATATTCTTTTCAATGGTGCTCTAACACATTTTAGGGATTACCATGAAGGTGTAAAATTCCAGTTTCACATTGAAGGAAGTCTACTAAATGTAAAATAGCAACGTTTCAGATCAAAGAAAAAGATCAAGTAAGAGATTCTACATGACTTTCTGTTTGCTCATTATAGCACTTTGGTTTGTCATGTGTTTAAAGAAATTCAGGAAACAGTAGCAGCTAATGCTTTTGGACTGACTATCAGACTCAAGAAGACAAGTTTATTCCAACTGAAACTTGAGGCAGAACATACTTGAGATTCAAATGTAATGATTGATAACAAACAAGCCACTCAACTGCGTCAAGTCATTTAAATATCTTGGAAGTACAGTAAACTTGAAAAATACTCTTAATGATGAAATCAATGTTAGAATATCTAAAGCTGCAAATGCTTTTGGAAAACTTTCCCACTGTTTATGGGATGAACATGGTGTCAGTCTGAAGACCAAATTAAGTGTATGCAAATCTTATATTTTGAGCACAAACATGGACTCCCTACCACAGTCATATAAAGAAACTTGAAACCTTTCATATGTACATTCTGTGCAATATCTACAACATAAAATGACGAGACAAGATATCAAATGTCAAAATCTTAGAAAAATGTGATATCTCCAGTATCAAAAGCATGTTGCTGAGAATTCAGTGCAGATGGGTAGGACATGTTTAAACGAAAGATGACTCCGAAAATTCTTTTGTATGCCAACAAGTAGATGGACACCACAATAAGGGAAGATCTATCCTTAGATATAAGGATAAGTTGAAGCAATCATGAAAGCCTCAACAGCTTAATCTAACATCTTGAGAAAGTTATAGCCTAGATCGATCTGCATGGCATAAAATGTGTAATGATACATTCAAACAATTTGAGTTGAAAAAACAGAACAATAAAAGAATTTTCTCCTGCAATCAACAGACACATTTTCTCAATCCCTGGCAAAATCAAAATCATCAGTGTCCCAATGTGACTTCATAGCAAAATCCATACCAGGACTCAAATCATATTTACATATCCATCACAAATAGATGCAGCTTCTTTTATTCTTTTATTTTTGAAGTTGTTTCTTCTTTGTATCATTTTATTTTTCTCTCTCCTTTTAAATCTTCTCCTTCAAACACACATACATTGAAATCAACAGGAATGACCATCATCATCATCATTATTTAGCGGTATTTCGCCTGTTGGTACATTCTGAGCTCAAATTCTGCTGAGGCCAACTTCACCTTTCATCCTTTTGGGGTCGAGAAATTAAGTATCAGTCAAGTACTGGGGTCAATGTAATCAACTCATCCCCTCCCACAAAAAATTGCTACCCTTGTGGCAAAATTTGAAATTATCATTATCATTATTATGAAAAAAATGGTAAGCTGGCTGAATCGTTAGCATGCCAGGCAGTATGCTTAGCAGCATTTTTTCTGTCCTTATGTTTTGAGGTCAACTTTACCTTTCATCCTTTTGGGGTGGATAAAATAAGTACCAGTTGGACACTGGAATTGATATAATCAACTTTTCCCTCCCCCAAAATTGCTGACCTTCAGCCAAAATTTGAAGCCATAATTATTGTCATTATTATTATTATTATTATTATTATTATTTTTATTATTATTATTATCGCCATCATTATTATTTTTATTACTGAGTAAGAGAGCAGTGCATACATCAAAATAACACTGCATTCCTGGGTGTCAGAAGTTTTATAGATGTCATACTTCACTGAATTCGTAGTGAGAGCCTGGTCTTGTGCAGCAATGATCAGGCTTTCAGTGGTACACTTCAAATCACCTCGCTCAAGCCATACCCACGATGCTGTATTATCCTTAAAGTCCTGTGTATTCCTTTCAAACTGTCCATGCATTCTCATTTCAAGAAGGTCTTCTTTTCTCTTCTCCTCAGCTCTTTGGTTAAACTCTTCCTTGCCCATCATTTCATCTGAATTTACACCCATATCATTTACAGCATATTGCAGCAGGTCGTCATCACTATTTATCAAATACTTGGCAAGTGTTCTCCTTTCACTTCTTGTACAATGGTCTATACTAATTAGTCCTCTGCCACCATTCTTTCTTTTCATATAGATTCTGTTCATGTTTGCTTTAGGGTGTAGTGCCCCATACAGCGTCATCAACTTTCTCATTTTTCTATCCAGTGTTGATATTTCCTCCTCAGTCCATTTGAGGATGGACGCACTATATCTAACCACTGCAACTGCACAGATATTTGTTGCAGTAATCAAATTTTTGGCATTGAAGTTGGATTTCAACACTGCTTTCCCACTTTTTTGATACGCTTCACTGACCTTGACTTTCATCTCTCTGTGTAGAATGTCATCCAGCTCCAAAATCCCTAAATATCTATACCCACTGCCGTCAGGTTCACCCATGGTCTCTCCTGATGGTAACCACAATCCTGTGCATGATGCTTTCTTCCCTCTTTTCATATTAAGCACTGAACATTTGGTAATCCCAAATTCCATTTCAATGTCCCTACCACACTTCTGGACTGTTTTGGTTAAGGAATCTATCTGTTTTTCAAATTTCTAAAGCAATTTCAGGTCATCCATAAACAGAAGATCGTTCAATGATGGGCCTTTCTTCCCACATCGGTAACCCATCTTAACTTTCCTAAGTGTCATTGTTATGGGTATTAGTGCCATTATAAATAGTAATGGAGAAAACGAGTCATCTTGGAAGATGGCCCTTTTAATATTAACTTCTCCAAGGAATACTTGAGCACTATTTGGTTTTTCACTCTTTTGTGTTATGCATCAGAAAATTTGTGATGTTGTCAGCAACACCAAACATCTGCAGGCATTCAACAATCCAAGAATGAGGCATCATATCACATGCCTTCTTAACATCAATCCAAGCTATAGACATGCTTGTATGATGTTTTTTACAATGCTGAGAACTCTTCCTACATCCTCTTTGTTCCCTTGGTAGTATTTCTTCCTGTGCCAGGAAAGTATATGTCTTTGCTGCACATATTGCAGTGAGTATCTTCCAGATTATATTTAGGCATGCTATGGGACAGTAGTTTCCCACAATATTCCCCTTTCTTCTATCATTCATTATGAGTGTTGTCTTCCCAGTCACCATCCACATGGGGACTGTACCTTTCAGGATACACTCATTCAATTGGGCTGCTAGTCTTTCATGCACCGTGTGGCATCTCTTCAGCCAGAAGCCATGAATCCCATCTGGTCTGGGGGCTTTCCAGTTAGTCACTTTACCCACTTGTACTTTCAAATCACCTGTGCTTATGACAATATTCTGTTGTTTCTTTCCTCCTTGTAATTTTGTCTTGATAGCTCCTATCCACGTTGCATCCCTTTTATACACCACATTGTTTCCCCATAATCTTCTCCAGAACTCCTTGGCTTGATTTGCATCAGGAGCAACATTTTTCCCATTGTCTCCTTCTAACATTCAGAAGAATTGTTTCGAGTTATTTTTTAACAATCTGTTCTCGAACTGCTTATTTCTGTTCACAAATCTTATGTTCTTCTGGCTTTTTACCATGATCTTCTGTTTTAACTGTTCTATTACTGCATCAAACCTGTTCTTCTATATTTTATATTTCTTCTCTAATTTTTCTCAGTCAGTCTTTTTCCCATTTTTCCAGTTTCCTCTTAACCATTGCTCAGTTTTTCCTAGATCTTGCCTTGCCCACATTATGTCCCTTTCAGTGCATCGTTTCCACCATGGTTTTTTTGCTCTACCATTTTTTGTTTTCTTAAGTTGTAATTTCTCCTCAGCAAATAGTGCAATAGCTCGGAGAAGATTTCTTGTTTGTGTTATGTCTTCCGTCTGGATGTATGGTATGACAGTATTTATCTTTTGTGTTACTTTATTTGTCATACCCCTATCTACCCTTCTCATATTCATGGGGATTTTTTCTTCTGGAGCATTCATCAACTCAGAGAGTTGTCTTTGAATTTCAAGCAATTCATCATCTAGTTGGTTCATTTCCCCTGCATGTCCACCCACCACAGTATCAGGGTTCACTGTATAACATTCCTGTTCCTCATCATTAACAGCCCCATCACCATTTCCCTGTTCCTCCTGTCTGCTTTCAACTCCTACCTTGCTGTTTTCAACTCTGACCATCCTTTGTAGTCCATCTGCAGGGTCTCTCAGTCTCTCATTAATCCGAGATATTTCTACTCCAGTTAAGTAACCCTTCCTCCTAACCACTCTCACTTGGTTCATTAGTTTATTTTCTGACATTAGATACATATCCTTTTTCATCCAAAATTTCAAGGTATGTCGGCCTACTCTGCAATTTCTTTCCAGCTTTGCTCTTCGTCCACTTATGTCTGTTCTTGCGCACACCATGTATGTGATCTCTTGTGACATAATGACCATCTGAGGCCAGATCACTGCCCCTGATGCAGGCAGTTTCAGACATGCCAGGCAGGAAACCTTCACCATGATTGGCTATAGCTTCATTCTCGTCATTAATTCTTTCATTGTTGTGTTGCGTCATGACTTCATGAGTTGTTCATGGGGTTCCCACAAGAGTTGTTACTGAGATCCCATCTCGTTCTTCCTCTCTTTATTTGCATATACACATGCACATGTATGTACATATACACATATATAAATAACATGCTTGCATTGTGTCACCTCCATAACCACAGTGATTATTATTATCACTGTTGTTCTACCAATAGCATTTAAAAATATTGATAATAATATGGATCTTGGTATATTGCAGTAGATCTTTGTCACTATTTATCAAATACTCGGCAAGTGTTCTCCTTTCACTCCTTATACAATGGTCTATACCAGTGGTTTTCAACCAGGGTTCCGTCAGTACAGTCCAGGGGTTCTGCAAGAAGTTACATAAATGCTAAAATCGACAGTAATTTTTAATTCTTCTGTGCAGATATGTGTGTACATGTTAGGCCTACAAGTTGCACGTCAGCGTAGATGACCCTGATCCTTGGTGTGTACATGTATGTGCACATCTACGAGTTGGATGCCAGCTTAGATGATGGTTTAGTTTTCTTTTGTAAAATACGAGTGACTATATTTGAAAGAAACATTTTAACTGCATAAACCATTTAGGTGTTGTTGTTAATCTGCCTTTTAAAAGATCTTTAGCTTTTTAAAAGGCGCTTTTGTAAAAAATTTTTCTTGTATGACGTCTATTAATATTTGGTCAAATGTTAAGATTAAAAAATCGAAAGAGAGTTGAATTACATATGTAGAAAAAAAATAAGAAATAGGGAAACTGATATTAAATTAGAAGATATGTAAATATGCATAAATATTAACTCCTTACAAATTTCTAAATTAGAACAATGAACAAATAAATGACATTTTAAATTCAAATCCAAAAATCTTTTTTATTATTATATGCATATTGTTTAGATATAATCAAATACCCATTACTTTAAAAATACATTAATAAAAAAGTTAAATTTTACATCATTAGACTCGCTACACTTTAAAGATCATTTTGTCCTGCCATTATTAGGTTTGCTTTTATATATATACAATTCTGCTTACAGCCTTACAAGTATGGATAGATTTCTGAAAAAACGTAAGTTAGATACAAATGAAGAGATGCAGGGTCTGAGGCAGTCTGTTGAAGCCGCAGCCACTGCCAATGATGCTGCCTCGTCGAAATTACCAAGAAAGGAGGGAATTAACCTGCAACTAAAAGTTTGTCAATATTGTGAAAACTACATAGCTCTGGGATTTACTTGGACTGGAAACCTAGACTGCCCTTCCCTTTTGTGTACTGTTTGTGGGGAGAAGCTGGCTAATAGTGCTATGGCACCAGCCAAACTGAAACGACACTTAACAACTAAACATCCAGAGTTGTCAGGCAAAAATGAACAATATTTTAAAAGAGAATTGGCATTTAATAAAAGGCAAGTTTCTATGTTTGCCAAAAAGTTCAAGTTGAGTGACAAAGGACAAGAAGCAAGTTATGCTGTGGCGGAGATAGTTGCAAGAAAAATGTAATCTCATACCATCACTGAAACTGTAATTTTACCTGCATGCCAGGAAATAGTGAGGATAATGTTTGGAGAGGATGCTGCATCAGAGCTAAATAAAATTCCACTTTCTGACAACACAATAAGTAGGCACATTCAAGACATGACAGGAGACATTGAGTGCAATATTAAGTCAAAAATACTGAAACATAAGTTGTTTGCGCTTCAAGTTGATGAGAGTACAGACATCACTGGTAAAGCACAACTCCTTGTATTTGTTCGTTTTATTAATGATGAAGCTATTGTAGAAGACTTCCTGTGTTGCAAAGAGTTGCCAGAAACAAGAAAAGGACAAAATGTATTTGATGTTTTGAATTCATATTTAGAGTATTGTAGATTGAACTGGAAAAACTGTGTTGGTATTTGTACAGATGGTGCCCCTGCAATGACAGGATGTCTTAAAGGCTTTGTCCCAATCGCACAAAAACAAAATCCAAATATTATCCATACTCATTGTTTCATTCATAGAGAAGCACTAGTTGCTAAAACTCTTGAACCTGAACTAAAATCTGTAATGGATATGGTAGTGAAAATAGCTAATTACATCAAGATGAGGCCAATTAAATGTCAACAGTTTGCGAAACTTTGTGTGGGTATGGAAGCAGACATTTCCACCTTAATCCAACACACAGAAATACGATGGGTGTCAAGAGGAAAAGTATTGTCTTGTTTTTATGAATTAAGAGAAGAGTTATTGACCTTTTCTTTGCAAGAAAACCTGAAAGACTTTGTAGAATGTTTGAGTGATGACCATTGGTGTTCCAAGTTAGCATATCTTGCCAATATATTTCACAAGCTAAATCCCTTGAACAATGGCATGCAGGGCAGGAACGAAAATATCTTGTCTTCTACTGACAAAATAAATGCTTTTCAGAAGAAATTGACAATATGGAAGAAATGCATAGGAAATTTGGAAATGTTTCCAAGTGTTTTTAAAAGGAATTGTCAAGAAATTGCGCTACTGATTTTGAACCATTTGCACACTTTGTTAACAAATCTTGACAAATATTTTCCATCGATATCTGTTGACCTGTATGACTGGATTAGAAACCCATTTGTGGAATTTGAACCATTTGAAGAACAATTCACATTAACAGAAGAAGAACTTGCCAATGTTTTAAATGACAGAACATTAAAGTTGAAGCATTCTGAGCTTAACCTGAATGCATTTTGGTTGCTGGTTGAAAAGGAATATCCTGCAATTGCCCAGAAAGCACTGCGACTTCTTGTGCAGTTTTCAACCTCCTACTTGTGTGAATTTGGATTTTCAGCTCTGACAACCATCAAGCACAAGAAGCGAGCACAATTGCTGTCTGTGGAAGATGAACTTCGTGTGTGTCTATCAAAAACACGACCCAATCTTAAAGAGTTGTGCAAGAAACACCAGGCTCAAGTTTCTCATTGAGTTTTTGATGAGAATAAATGTAATCTATTCAAACTAAAGTTTTTTTTAATACATGTTTTAATAATAACTGTAGATACAAGAATAAAATTGCATATGTACGTGACAATTTTTTTACAGTTTGTGTTTTTATTGTAAATAAATCTGAACATGAGTATTTTCATTTCATTAATTAAATGCTGTTTTTTGCATAAGACAGATCATTCTCAACTAACTTTTAGTTCCTTTACTGGTCATTTCAAGTGCTCCCACAATCACTGGTGTTGTAACTGTCTTGAGAAGCTATCTTTGCTCCAACTACTGTCGTCATCTGCCCACCATTCTCTTTTGGTTTTGTTTTATTATTGTTGTTGTTGTTATTTCAATTTATTATTAAAAGGTATTATTAAATGTTGTTCAGTTTCAACTTTTGTCTTGTACTTGAGATAATCATAAATATGTGAGCGTTGAAGGGAATAGTAGGAGGAAGAGTAGCAGCTTGGTGAATAGATCAAATTCTACAGGTCTGTAAATAGATTCAGCAGATGGGGAGGAGGTCAGCAATGGACATTCCTGTGTAATTAGGCAAAAGAGGCCTCACAAAAGAGGCCTTACAAAAGAGGCCTCACACTCTTGGGGTCAGCAGAGGTCAAATGTGTTTACTACTACTATCGATTAATGACAGAGCTGACGTTGGCCTTAAAAAGAAGCAATTCACCTTGTCCTATTTTTAATTACTGATAGAAAAAATTATACATATATACCTATACTGATGTTCACATTGTTGAATTTTTGAATTTCTGAATTTTTTTGTTCTTTTTCTTCCTTTTCTTTTTATAAGCTTTTAGACTCATTGCATTTTAGACTCATTGCATTTTAGACTCATCTCAGCAGACTGCTGAGATGATTCCAAAACACAACACCTAATAACCTAACGGTATATCTTTTTTCTATCTCTCTGATGAGATTTTGCCTAATATAATGATTTAATAATTGCTATTTTAATCTTTAGGCTTAATTGAAACAGCTTTAAGAGAATATGTTGGATTTTTGCAGATAATAAACTTTTGTTAAATGTGATATCTCTATTTTCTTAATTTTCTTCTCAATGATTATAAACCATGATTTATATATAGACCTATTATTTTATGAATATTATTATTATTCACAACAAATATTAGGTAATGAACCAGTAATTCATTGGATATTACTATCCCTTAATGAGGCTAATTTAATCTCTAATTGAACCTTGACCGCTAAATCCACAAGTCTTTTTTATTCTCTCTGTTTATTTCCTCATGTTCCTTTCTGTTGAAGAGTGTAGGCTCAAAACATAAAAGACTTTCTCACATTCCCAAGTGTCAAACTAATACACCTGCTTGTTGTTTATGCACCTGTCTTTGTCTTTGTTTTTCTGTAAATTTCAACAACTGTATATGTGTGTGTGTGTGTGTGTGAGTGTGTGTGTGTGTCTATGCACATATAAATTGGTGTTTGTGGGTTTGTGATATGTTTATATAGCTAACTGTAGATCTGTGAGTGAGTGTATGGATGAATAGGTTGCCAGAGTAGGCTTGTATGTTGTGTATGTGTATAGACAGAGCGAGTATAGGAAGGGCCATCTCAGGAGTACTGTAGAATTTACTGTCAGCAAGCACAAAGGGTATGCCCTGGCACTTGCCACCATCTGTCTCTCTCTTCTACTTGACCATCCCATTTATATTCTGATTCCTGTCCCTTCTGAGTATGCCCAGCGTTTTACCACCATCTCTCTCCTGCTCTCTCTTGCACTCTTGCTGTCCCCCATTCTTTCTCTCTTTCTCCTGCTCTTTTCTCAGGTTGGGTAACCATGTATCTCCTTTACAGCAGCACACCTGTTTCTGTCCTCATGTTTTCTCTTTCTCTCTCTCTCTTTCTCTCTCTTCCTCTCTCTCTCTCTCTCTTTGGCTGAGTGACCATGTACCTCCCCTACAGCAAGACACCTGTTTCTGTCTCTCTGTCTCACTATAGCCATTCATCATCTGACACAAGATCTTCTCCTTCGCTGCCTCTTCTCCTCTCAGACAATCTTTGTCTTGATGACTCTGCCAGTGCTGTTGCCACTTAAAAAGCATCCAGTTCATGCTATAAAATGGTTGGTGTTTGGAAGGGTATCCAGCTTTAAAAACTTTGCCAAATTGACCTCACCTGTGCTTATGCCATGTCAAAAGCACTCAGTCCACTCTACAGGGTAGTTGGTGTTAGGAAGGGCATCCAGCTGTAAAAACCCTACCAAAACAGACACAGAAGTTTGGTGCAGGCTCCTGTCTGGCCAGCTCTGTCAAATCATCCAACCTATGACAGCATGGGAAGCAGATGTTAAATGATGATGATGATGATGAGGAGGAGGAGGAGGATGACGATGATGATGATGGTGATGATATTATTATTTGACAAAATTCTGAGTTCAAATTCTGCCAAGATTGACTTTACCTTTCATCCTTTCGGAGTCGATAAATTAAGTACCAGTGAAACACTGGGGTCAATGTAATCAACTAGTTCCCTCCCGCCAAATTTTAGGCTTTGTGCCTTTAGTCAAAAGGATTATTATTATTATTGTTCAGTAGTTTTATTTTTATAACGTGCTTTCACTTCACTACCGAGCGCAGCTCTGTGTGCCTTGGGTATGTGCTGTGGTTTGCTGTGGTGCTCTTATGGTTACTGTATTGAAAGTGTTTTGCGTAGGATGTGTGCAGTGCCCAGTAGTGCAATTTTCTGTATGTTATATATATTTGTAAGTCCTGGTGTTTTTGTTATGTATTTGTCTGAATATTTTTTTATTATACCTAAGGCACCTACTATGATAGGAATTGTTTCTGTTTTTAGATTCCACATTCGAGTTACTTCTATTTCCAAGTCTTTGTATTTTGAAAGTTTCTCCATTTGTCATCTGCTGGTATTGATACATCAATTAGAAATCATTTTTTCCTTCATGATCTCTTACAACTATATCTGGCCTATTGGCCTTAATTTCTCTATTTGTGTGTATTGGCATATCCCAGAGTATGGTTGCTTTCTCGTTTTCTGTGACCTTTTCTGGCGTGTGTTTATACCATCTTTTTTCTGTTGTTATTCCATAGTGTTGGCATAGTTTCCAGTGTATATAGGTCCCATTATTATTATTATTATTATTATTATTATTATCATTATTATTATTTGGCAGAATGCTTAGTGGTGTTTCGTTCGTCATTATGTTCTGAGTTCAAATTCCACTAAAGCTGACTTTGCCTTTCATCCTTTCAGGATCAATAAAATAAGTACCAATTAAACATTGTGGTCAATGTAATCAACTTACCCTTACCCCAAACTTGCTGGTCTTTTGCCAAAATTTGAAATCATCATCATCATCATTATTATTATTGTTATTATTATTATTATGCTGTTATTTTTCTTCTTTCTTCAAATTTTCTTCCATTTCTTGCCAAGTGTTTTCCGTACACCTAAGGCAGAGAAACTCGTATGCATTCCCAGTTTACATACGCAAATTCACAGGTAAAACATGTATTTAAGAAAAAAAAAAAAAAAAAAAATTCATGAATGGATGTTGTTTTCACAGCGATAAAGCTCTTCTCAGTACATGAGTCGTTCCAGTTTGCACGATTTTTTGCACTTCCTGTAGGGATGGTAAGCCTGGTATCATTTTCAAATAGGTTTCAGTACCTTTTTTTATCATTCCTAGAGATCCTACAATCACTGGTATGGTAGTTGCCTTGAGGTGCCACATTTTTTCAATTTCTATTAGCAAGTCTTTATATTTACTGATCTTGTCAAATTCTTTCGCCGCTATATTATGATCAGAGGGAATACTCATGTCAATTAATAGACACGTCTTCTTTGTCTGATCTTTTATAATAATATCCGGTTTCTTAGCTTTTATAGTCTTGTCGGTATGTACGGGGAAGTCCCAGAGAATTGATACATTTTCTCCCTCAGTCACAGCTTCAGGATGGTGTTTATACCATTTGTCAGCGGTTTTGATTTTATAATGCTGACATATTGTCCAGTGTAAATACTGGCCAACTCTGTCATGTCTTGCTTTATATTCTACAGGTGCTAAGACTCTACACCCTGAGATTAGGTGGTCTATAGTTTCAATCGCATCGTTACAAAATCGGCATTTTGGGTCAGCTCCATTTTTTATCACATTGGCTTGGTAGTTCCGGGTTAATAAGCTTTGGTCTTGAGCAGCCAATATGAAACCTTCACTCTCTGCTTTTAGTCCTGAACTTCGTAACCACTGATGCGTGCGTTTCTGGTCGACATCAGCTTGTTTGCTACGAGCCACATACTTGCCATGCAGAGGTTTCTGTTCCCATCTGCTAGCTAATTTTTCATGTGCTTTTGTCTTTGCAATTAATTTTATTTTCTTTGCAGCAGCAGTTGGTGCATTTCCTTCAACCTGATCAAGCTGGTGGGTATCTAAGAGATCGGTAGAGAATTTTTTGCTCTCTTTCAGAATAGAGTGAAGTTTTTTCGGTCTTTCATGTTTTTCAACAAGTTTCAGCATCCAATCGTTGGTTGTTTCAAGGTATTTAGCCAGTCTGATTGTGGTGGTTTTGTACGTAAGTTCAAGCTGGATGAAGCCTCGACCTCCCTGAGCTCTGGGAAGGTAAAGACGATCCACATCTGCCTTTGGATGGTGCATCTTATTACAAGTCAGTAACTTGCGGATTTTTCTATCAATTTTGACTATTTCACTGGTATTCCAGTTAAGCACATTGAAACTATAAAGAACAACTGGGACTGCTAAGGAATTTATGGCTAGCACCTTATTATATGCATTCAGTTCAGACTTCAGAACTGCTCAAACTCTTCTATAACATTCCTTCCTAACCTTCTCTTTCATGCTTGCATGCTGGATACCAGAGCCTTCATTTATTCCTCAGTATTTATAGGTTTGTTCCTGCTCAAGTTCTTTTATTACTGTTTAGACATCTAATTCTATTGAACTTGACTTTACCAGTTTCCCTTTCTTAAAAGTGGCTTTGGCACACTTTTCAAGGCCAAACTCCATCCCAATATCATCACTGAATCCTTTCACAGTACGTAATAGTCCTTGAAGCTCTTCATCATCTTTGCCATATAGCTTTAAATCATCCATATAAAATAGATGGCTTATTTCCCTGTTGTCAATTTTGTAGCCATACCCTGTTCTATTCAGTTCACTTGAGAGTGGTATTAGTGCTATGCAGAAAATTAGTGGTGAAAGCGAGTCACCCTGGAAAATGCCACAGTTTATGCTAATATTTGTTTGAGTGCAATACTCCATTAGAATGATATAATTGCAGCTTCGTGTTCCATAGTGACATATTATACTTTAAAAAATCTGAAATCACAGGAGAAATTTTGAAAATGTCCAGCGATTTCAGAATCCACAAATGTGGTATGCTGTCAGAGGGTTTTTTATAATCAATCCATGAAGAGCTGAGATTATTATTATTATTATTATTATTATTATTATTATTATTATTATTATTATTATTATTATTATTATTATTATTATCATTATCATCAAAGGAAGCAAGCTGGCAAAATCATTAGCATGCCAGGCAAAACACTTTGCGGCATTTCGTCCGTCTTCATGTTCTGATTTCAATTCTGCCAAGTTCAACTTTGCCTTTCAACCTTTTAGGGTTGATAAAATAAGTATCAGTCAAATACTGGAGTCGATGTAATTGACTTACCCTCTCCCCCAAATTTCAAGCCTTGTGCCTTTAGTAGAAAAGACTATTATTATTATTATTAATAATATCAAGGTGGAAAATTGCAGAATCGTTAGCATATCAGGAAAAATGCTTATTGGCATTTCATCTATCTTTATGTTTTGAGCTCAAATTCTGTTGGGGTCAGCTTTGCCTTACATCCTTTCAGGGTAGATAAAATAAGTTCCAGTTGAGTACTGGGGCCGATGTAATTGTCATAGCCCTTCCCCCAAATTTCCTGGTCTTGTGCCATAATTTGAAACCATTATTATTATTATTTCTGTCTATTTCATTACCATGTAAACAAGTAAATATAGTTTCAATAGTTTCGTCTTCCTCGTTGTTGCCTTAGTTCACGCATATCTTTAACTGCCACATATTCATTTATTCAAGTTTATCACACAGTCACTTATTTCTCTAATTTTGTCAGAGATTGGCTGACCAAAAACTCTAAGATTTTTCAATTCAATTTTACTGTTATCAACATTTGCTGTTTCATTAAATTATGCTACCCAAATCCCAAAAGAATATTTTTCTCCCTTGTGTTCTGACCACCCTAACTCTGGCACCCCCTCTCTCTCTCTGCCTCACTCTGTCTCTCTCTCCCGGCCTCACTCTGTCTGCCTCTCTCTCTCTCTCTCTCTCTCTCTTTCAATTACCACTTGCTTCGCCAAGACTTCCTCCACCCCCACCACCCTCACCCTATATAAACTAGTGCATGCACTCGGATTCCCTTACTCGATTTTTAATACCTCTGCCGAAAGAATACGTATCCAGAAGATGCTCTTATCTAAATTTGCTAATTCACGGTACGCCCGCTCTCCCACCCCCTCCACCTGTACCGGAAGTTCCTATCCTCTTTCATCCTTTGGTTGTCTCCCATGAACACTTTTAAAGGCTTTATGCCATCCCCACCCCTACTTAGGGTTTATGTCCTATGTAAAGTAGTGATCATATAGTGCATAAATATGATGGTGTAGTGTATGCAGGTTGAATTGTTTATGAATTCTGCTAAATGCGAGCTTTCTTTTCAGATACATGACACTGCTGTCCCCCGTCTCATGGGCCCACACCTCCCATACCCTCAGGGTTAGCACTCTCAACGTTGGCACACTGAAAGGTAGGTCTGGTGAGATTGTTGAGATGCTTGAATGGAGATGTGTCGATTCGTGCTGCCTCCAAGAAGTAAGGTGGAGAGGAGGTTCCACTAGGTTCCTCACAGGCAAAGAACATATGTACAAGATATTCTGGGCAGGGAACACTGACGGGGTCAGGGGCGTATGTATATTTCTTACAGAGAAATGGGTTGATAAGGTAATTGAAGTAGTCAGAGTATGCGACAGAATACTTAAGATTAGATTAGTGCTTCATCATGGGTTAGCAACCATTATCTTGGCCTATGCCCTGCAGCCGGGGCTACCTGATGGACAGAAAGACCGATTTTATGACACACTCTTGCAGACTACCTCATTGACAAATAACAGCGACCTTCTCTTTGTGGCTGGTGACTTCAATGGACATTTTGGACAACACGCTACCATGGGGTACATAGAGTACATGGAGGCTACAGTTTTGGTTCCCACAATGAGGAAGGAACCAGATGCTGGAGTTCTGCAATGTAAATGATCTTATGGTTTGCAATACTAACTTCAGGAAACCCGCCAGTCACCTAGTCACCTACTGTTCTGGCAGACACACTAGCCAAATTGACTACATCCTCACCAGAAAAAGGGAGAGATGGCTGCTTATGAGTGCCAAAACCTTCCCAGGTGAAGAATGTACCCCACAACATAGACTAGTAGTTAGCGACTTCAGGATCAGAGCTAAATGGATGCCCAGAAGACGACCAGCATGGAGGAGAAGGGTCTCAAAGGGTCTGCGAATGGACAAAGATTTAGAGGCATATTACTCGAAGCCTTTGACAAAATAGAAGGGGCTATAGCTTCACACGATGTGGAAGACAACTGGAGGTTTCTACAGGACAACATGCTGAGGGCCACTGACAAGATCTGTGGATGGTGCAAAGGCATCTCTCGACCCAAAATAACGTGGTAGAACAATGTTGTTGACAGGGCTATTAGAGAAAAGAAACAGGCTTAGAAGAACTGGAAGAACAGTCATAGCAGGGAATTGTATCAGAGTGCCAGAAGGGAGGCTAGGAGACAAGTTTATTTAGCCAGAGTGGAAGCAGATGAGAAAAAATTTGCCAATGTTCTGCGCCATGAGGAGCAAAGACTCGAGGTATTTCGTGTGGCAAGACAGTGTGTGAGAGAGAATTGTGATGTCGTAGGAGAGAAATGCGTTTGCATGGATGATGGTTCACTTGCACTAAATGAAGCTGCAAAGAAAGAGGTTTGGAGACGCCACTATGAAAGGTTGCTCGATAAAGAGAATAAATGGGATGAATGTTGACCCAGCAGAGGGACTAGCTATCCAAATTAGCAGTACCTTGGTAGATAAAGCAATTAAGAGTATGAAGACAGGGAAAGCCCCCCCGGCCCATCAAGAATCACTGCAGAAATGCTCAAAATATCTGGCGGTGTTGGCTATAGCCAAGTCACCCGCATAGTTAACCAGGTGATACACGAAGGAGTCATACCTAATGACTTGTGTAGCAGCACCATAGTCAACTACTACAAAGGTAAAGGTGACGCTTTAGATACAAATAATTACAGAGGTGGTATGGTGCACTGGTATGGTCATGTGGCTAGAATTGATGAGGATAACTGTATGAAAAAGTGCCACACCCTAGCAGTTGAGGAAACCTGTGGAAGCAGTAGATCCAGGAAGACCTAGGATGAGATGGTGAAGCACGACCTTCGAACATTAGGCTTCACCGAGGCAATGACTTGTGACCGAGACCTTTGGAAATATGCTGTGCGTGAGAAGACCCAGCAAGCCAAGTGAGACCATAACCTGTGGCCTATGTCAGGGGTGTAACCAGCCCATTTATGCATACCTTTCCTTCATTGGACATTAAACTCTGCTTTGAAGACCTGTTGAGGCAACTGAAATCAAAATCGAAATCAAATTCGATGACTGGCACCCGTGCTAGTGGAGTGCTAAGAGCACCATCCGAGCATGATCATTGCCAGAGCAGGTGACTGGCTTCCTGGCATGTAAAAAGCACCATTCAAGCGTGATCGTTACCAGCATCGCCTTACTGGCACTTGTGCCATTGATACGTGAAAAAATATTTGAGTGAGGTCGTTGTCAGTGCCACTGGACTGGCTCCCGTGCAGGTGGCACGTAAAAAACACCCTTTTGAGCATGGCCGTTGCCAGTACCACCTGATTGGCTCCCGTGCTGGTGACATGTAAAAAGCACCCACTACACTCTCGGAGTGGTTGGCGTTAGGAAGGGCATCCAGCTGTAGAAACTCTGCCAGATCAGATTGGAGCCTGGTACAGCCATCTGGTTCGTTAGTCCTCAGTCAAATCGTGCAACTCATGCTGCCATGGAAAGCAGACGTTAAACGATGATGATGATTATTATTATTGTTGTTGTTGTTGTTGTTGTTGTTGTTGTTGTTATTATTAAGGCGGCGAGCTGGCAGAATTGGTAGTGTAATACAAAAGGTTACCACTGTGGTGAAAGCAATCTTTATGTAATTAGTGTAATGTGTATAGGGACGGTGTATGTAAGTGAGTGGAAATGAGTTGGTCAGAAGGCATCTTTTTAGGTCAACATAACACAGATTTATTTAAAGAGAGGCTAACACAGTGTAATAAATAAACAAAGGTAATAATGATTTTAACTTGTGTATAAGGATGTCTGTGATGATAAAAATAACGATTTGCTGGAGTGATGATGGTAGAGAAAAGAGCTCACTAATAAGCAGTAAAAATCCATACATTGTGTGAAAGAGAAAATGCAATAAGTTATTTCCAAGAGAGTGTATGAGTAACTCCTTAGTGTGTCATTCTGTGTGACCGAAGTCACTGGACAGTTGATGATCATGTGTTAACCTTCCAGCTTCTAGGAAGCAACTGGCTTTTCTCACATGAATTTTGACACCAATCATACTGGGCGGAAGTCATTGTATTCTTCTGCTAGCTTCTAAAGGGTAGAGGAACACAGTGCTAGTGTGTTGCTATGCTGGAGCGAAGTAATTCAACTGCACTGCTACATTAGCATACTGGGTGAAATGCTTAGTGGTATTTCATCTGTCTTCACATTTTGAGTTCAAATTCCACCAAGGTCAACTTTGTCTTACACCCTTTCAGGGTCGATAAAATAAGTACCAGATAGTACTGGGGTTGATGTAATCCACTGTGTACCCTAACAATTTCAGGCCTTGTACCTTTAGTAGAAAGGACTATTATTATTATTAAACTAAGCATTTAAAAATATTTTTGATGTATATAGTAATTAAGTGATTTTTGAGATATCAGTAAAGATATCAAACACATTAACACATGCAGTATAAAGGTGTTTATGAGAAACTCATAACAATACTAAAGTGATATTTAGTACTTTGTACTAAACAATGTAGACTGCTTGTCAAATTTGTCACATTCCACTTGGAATCTCTCATTTTGAGAAACTGTGAACCAATTCTTCCATTCTCCAACAACACCTGTAAAATAGAAGAGACTTTGGCTGTAAGAATTTCATGTCTATAATAAGTAGAAGCTGTCTTTTATACACCTTCTCTAATATGAAATCACTTACCAATCTGAGTAATATTAAATACTGTAATGTGGTCAATACCAAAAGGTTGGTTGGATGGATGGATGGATGGATGGATGGATGGATGGTTCTCCATTGGTTTTTATGATGAGGGTGATTCAGTTGTTTGATCAAGTGAATTACTTGCTCATTGAATTAATGTACAAATGGCTGAGTATTCCACAGACACATGTATCATTAATGTAATTCTCTGACAGTATCAGTGTGACATTTTGTGTGCCAAAACTGTACTTTGGAATTACAGGTACAAGCCATCCAACTGGTTTCTATACAGTTTCAGTCTAGTTAAGAAGGAAGGCAGTAACCTTGCTCTTTAAGGGTCTCTGAAACTTGGAGAAGGGCAAGATGGAAGAAGGTAGGCCATTATGGGATTTGAACTCAGAATGCAAAGTGCAGATGCAAATACCTTCATTTTAGCAAGAGAACATTTGTCAGCATATCTTCAAAAAGTTGGTCATTTTTAGGAAGGCCTAAAAACTCAGCCACTTTAGCCACATTGCTCACTGGATCCTAAAGAAAGTATGAAAAAAACAATTACACAAACACACACAAATATCAATAAAATAAAAAATTTAGTACAGTTTTATCATATAATTTGTAGAAATACAAAAAATGCCTTATAAAAGATTACAAAAAAACAAAAATAAATTTCAGTTTTGAGTAAACAAAAGATATTTCACCTTTTTAAGGTCTTCATATTTAACTATCAAAATGGGTAGTTCTGGATGGTCTTTGATATCCTTCTCCCACTGTAGCATATATTCAAACCAGTTACCGTAATTCACTGAAATAGAATAACATTGGTTCACTGACAAGATTAATGACATTTTATTTTCCTCCTCCTCCTCCTCAACGGCACTGTCAGCATGGTGCTGGCATACATACATACATATTTACATACATACATACATATACATACAAAAGGGATAGAGATGCAGGAAAAGCAGTAAAATGTGACAACTGATGCAGACTTTGTGGAGTTAACACCAAACATTTCATCCACATCATAAACAGTTGTCCGAAAATGTCATCACAGTACTATCTATTGATGAGACATGATGTTGTAGCTAGAACACTTTATAATGAAATTCATTGGAAGGATAAACTTGAGGACAAAGAAATAAGAACCCATAGTATGGTAGAAGCCATAGCCACTCATAATAAAAAGGAATACTGGTGGAATGTCCCAGTGAAGACCTCAATAAAATGTAAGCACAACAAACCTGATATAATGATTTGGGATAGAGAAAAGAAACTGTGTACAGCTGTGGAAATTAACTACCCAGTGGATGTTAACATAAAACTGAAGATCAGTGAAAAAGAGAATACCTACACTGAACTATTGAGAAATCTACAGTTACTCTATCCAGATTACAAGTTCAGGCTTGTACCTGTAATTATTGGGGCCCTGAGATATGTAACACACTGCCTAAATATCAAATTTGAGAAATTAGGATACTCAAAACCAGAAAGGGGAAAGCTATTTCAAAGACTACAGATCCAATCCATCACTGAGACTGAAAAAAATCTGTAAAATTTTCCAGAAGTTTATCATTTAAATATATATGAACATGTCTAGATATGCAACTATCATCATCATCATTTAATGTCTGCTTTCCATGCTAGCATGGGTTGGACGATTTGACTGAGGACTGGTGAACTAGATGGCTACACCAGGCTCCAATCTGATTTGGCAGAGTTTCTACAGTTGGATGCCCTTCCTAACGCCAACCACTCTGAGAGTGTAGTGGGTGCTTTTACGTGCCACCGGCACGATGGCCAGTCAGGTGGTACTGGCAACGGCCACACTCAAATGGTGTATTTTATGTGCCACCTGCACAGGAGCCAGTACAGCGGCACTGGCAATGACCTTGCTCGAATATCTTTTCATGTACCACCGGCACAAGTGCCAGGAAGGTAATGCTGGTAACGATCATGCTCAAATGGTGCTATTTACATGCCACTGACACAGAAGCCAGACAGCTGCTCTGGCAACGATTACACTCAGACAGTGCTCTTAGCACTCCACTGGTACAGGTGCCATCACGCTTTCGCTTTCACTTGCCCCAACAGGTCTTCGCAAGCTGAGTTTAGTGTCCAATCAAGGAGATGTTGGCATGGATGTCAGTCATTGAATTTAGTTTGATTTCGATTTCACTTGCCTCAACAAGTCTTCACAAGTGGAGTTTAGTGTCCAATGAAGGAAAGGTACGCATAAGTGGGCTGGCTACACCCCTGGCAGAGGCCTTGGATTATGGTCTCACTTGTGTGTGTGTATAAGAGAGTATGTATGTGCATGTGGAAACATGCACATACATACTCTCTTATACACACACACGTACACCTTTGTTTTGGGATCACCACTACTTTATTATCTCTCCTTCTTCCTAACTCTCCTGTGGGACCTTTCTGTCCAGCATTTGCCATGATAGATCGCTAGCCACTACACATTCTTTATTTTCTCTCCTTGTTTCTTTCTGTGATCCTTTCTGTGGAAGAGCGTAGGCTCAAAACGTTAAAGACTTTTCACTTCCAAGGCCTTAAACTAATACATCTGTTTGTTGTCTACACCACTTGTTTTCATCTTTTGTTTTTTTTTTTGTGAATTCTCCCTATATATATATATATATATATATATATATATATATATACACACACATACTTTATTTGTGGCTTAACAAAGATACCAGTGGTTTTTTGATGTAGAAAGAAATCTCTTAACAGTTGTTAAGCCTGTCACATGGGAACATTGGTACTAATTTCCATCTTGGATGAGAACTCATGAAGCCGCACAAGACTTTACCAGATTTTGGGGTACATAAAAATACAGATCATGAGAGGGAACCTTGTCTCCCTTGTATGATCTCTAGGGTCTTTGTAATGAACTCATTCACCATGAACTGATTAATTCCTTAATCATTTTATGTGACAATGTTTGTGCATGTTCAAATTTATAAATATAAATATAAATCCACATGTATGTGCACAAGCACATCATAGAAGATATGTGTGCACATGCACAAACACTTACAAACATATACATACATACACATATATGCATACACACACACCAGAAAAGTGGAAGTTAAACAACGATGATGATGATGATGATATTATAATGTAAGGCTTCAACAAATAGAAAAGCACTCAGTCAGCTAAGAGCATAAAGATAATGTTATAATAAAAACTACAAATCTTGTTCAATACAGCTACCCAGGGTTTCCTTCACTTGCCCACTAATGTTAACTAATATATCAATAACCAACAGATGACGCAAGCCTGCCCTGAATGCACATGTAGAAACAAATCTAAATGTCCCCTACAACAGAAATGCAATATAACTTCTGTTGCTTATGAAGCACAGATTTCAGCAAACTATGACAAACGGTTTTATTCTCAGCTTGAAAAATTGTGGAATAAATTGTTATTTCAACCAGGAAACCCTGGTGAGCTGTATTTAACAAGACTTGTGGTTTTTATTATAACTTGTGTATATGTTTGCATGTGTGTGTTTGTATCTATCTATCTATATATATATATATATATATATATATATATATATATATTAAGTATATACTTTTATAAAACAAATTTTACAAAATATATAGTATCTGTTAACAGTCTTAGCAAAAAGCTCATAGGTGAGTTTTTGTATATATATGGTTGTTAGTAGGCAAATCGATGCCGTACGACAAGGGTAAAAGTACTTGTTCGTTATGTAACTTGGAATTATTTTCCATACTTTTTTCCAAGGGTCACCTAGTTAATAAAATAACGTTTAAAGCTTACAGATATCTACATATGTATAGGCATACGTATGCATTTTATAAATAGGAATTACCGGTGTGTGTGTATCTGTGCGCGTTTATGTGGGTGCATATGCATGTGTATGTGTATGTGTGTATATGTATATGCATGCATATGTGAGTGTATATATGTGTTTGTGTGTATATGTGTTTGTGTGTATGTAGTTATACATAAAAAATACATATAGATATATATTGGTGTGGGTATCTAAGTATAGGTATATGTGTGTGTGGGTGTGGGTATGTGGGTGGTGGTGTGCGGTGCGTGTGCGTGGGCGGGTATAATTAATTAATTAATTAATATATTATCGTTATAGGAAGATCCGATAGGAAATCTTGATGTACATGGGGGATGAATTTTTGGCAAGGGATTTTTACGCTGTAAACCGGACGGTGTACGTCACTGGATTTCGGTTGACTTGTTTGTTTACATTCTGTAAGATAATAACGATGGTAGGTTGCGTGCCATCGATTATTCTTTCACCCTCTTGGATGATGTGTGTGTTTTGCTAATAATAGTAGTATTGGTGATGACAATAATGCGACCCTGAAGAGATGGAGTATCCAGAAATTTGTAATATGTTGTAATTTGTGACAATATTTTACGAGACATCTTATGATGTGGTTTATTTATCCGGGATACCCTATTGAAATGTGCATAGGTTTGGCTTATTGTGGTTGTTTCTGTTATTATAATTGTTGCTGCAATAAAGTATCTTCAATGCATTGATTTTGAGCTCTATCTTTTAAGAGACATGTATACATGTATATATATATATATATATATATATATATATATATATATATATATATATATATATATATATATATATATATGTATATATATAAAATATATAGTTTTAGGGAAAATAACCAATTTTCAAGAACTCATCGATGAAAATCCACTATCACATATACAAAAATTAATAATTAAAAACACAATAAATGAGTATAATATAAAGTAAAGTAAATATCATAAGATAAATATAATAAAAAGATTACACGTGTTTCATAACCAATTTTCAAATAGAAAAGAAATTTAAATCGATTAAAATCAATTGAAATTATCGAAAATAAGTTCTATTCAAAAATATAGCTACTCGTCAAATCGTAAGTAGAACAATAATTAGATATATATCAACCAACAATAAGTACCAAATGAATTAATATGAAATACTTATTATATAAAGATAGAAAAATTATTTTAAAAATATCATAATATCAAAATAATAACCATTCAATAATCATCCCTTCATCCATTATAATAACATGTATATTATATACAAAAAACATCTTACATAAATTATCATTGTTTTAAATACAAGTTGAACGAAGTTTAAGTTTAAAATAATAATGAAGATAAAATTAGTACATATTTAACCGGTGTAATAGTTAAAGCTATACTATTTAAAGCTAAAGACGTTTATTTAATTATAATTAAAGATCAATTGAATAATAGAAAAATACAAGATTATTTATTTCTACAAACGTAATAATAAAAATATGAATGAAAAAATTATGAATGGAAAAATTATGAATGAAAAAATTAGGAAAGAAAAAATTATTAAGAATAAAAGGTTAAACTTTATATATATATACAAAGTTTTGATTTTTAAAAAAAACTTTAACGATATTATAAACTATAAAGATTAATAATTAATCAAATAATATTAATCAAAAATAATCGAAAATATATCAACACTATTCAAATCGAAGTTCTAATATTATGTTGAAATGAAACTATAACTTCTAAATAATTTAGTGTAGAAAAAGTACAATAGTAGAAAAAGATTTTCTACTATTTGAAAATAATATGTATTCTTGTTTTTATAATATTCATTTGGTTCTTTATAGATTATTTTTAATAGATAACTTATTTAACACTAAATTATTTAGAAGTTATAGTTTCATTTCAACATAATATTAGAACTGCGATTTGAATAGTGTTGATATATTTTCGATTATTTTTGATTAATATTATTTGATTAATTATTAATCTTTATAGTTTATAATATCGTTAAAGTTTTTTTTTTTTAATCAAAACTTTGTATATATATATAAAGTTTAACCTTTTATTCTTAATAATTTTTTCTTTCCTAATTTTTTCATTCATAATTTTTCCATTCATAATTTTTTCATTCATATTTTTATTATTACGTTTGTAGAAATAAATAATCTTGTATTTTTCTATTATTCAATTGATCTTTAATTATAATTAAATAAACGTCTTTAGCTTTAAATAGTATAGCTTTAACTATTACACCGGTTAAATATGTACTAATTTTATCTTCATTATTATTTTAAACTTAAACTTCGTTCAACTTGTATTTAAAACAATGATAATTTAAAACAACGATAATTTATGTAAGATGTTTTTTGTATATAATATACATGTTATTATAATGGATGAAGGGATGATTATTGAATGGTTATTATTTTGATATTATGATATTTTTTAAATAATTTTTCTATCTTTATATAATAAGTATTTCATATTAATTCATTTGGTACTTATTGTTGGTTGATATATATCTAATTATTGTTCTACTTACGATTTGACGAGTAGCTATATTTTTGAATAGAACTTATTTTCGATAATTTCAATTGATTTTAATCGATTTAAATTTCTTTTCTATTTGAAAATTGGTTATGAAACACGTGTAATCTTTTTATTATATTTATCTTATGATATTTACTTTACTTTATATTATACTCATTTATTGTGCTTTTAATTATTAATTTTTCTATATGTGATAGTGGATTTTCATCGATGAGTTCTTGAAAATTGGTTATTTTCCCTAAAACTATATATTTTATATATACTTTATCTATAAGGCTCAATTTAATTTTAATTTTTATAAATTGATTTTAATTGAGTTTTTTACCTGTAATTTTGGATTTTGTCCCTAGTATTATTATATATATATATATATATACACACACACATACATACACACACACACACACACTCACATATACACCTGCATTATGCATTTTGTTTGTGTTTCGGTGTGTGTACATAATTGTGGAGTTTTACAGATTTTGATGTCAAACTTAGTCCGTGGGGTTGTAAATTTATGGGGTTGTGAATTCATAAATTTGTGCATTTTTTTCTGTGAATCATGTGATGTTATGAAGATATATATCTGTGTAATGAGGGAGCCTAAGTTTATTGGGGCATGTGCCTTTTATGTATAATGTTCATATAATCAGTGTCCAGAGAAGAACTTATCCAGATTGGAGGGGTGGCGAAGTGGGGAGGGGTCGTTTCTTCCCTAATGTTTAAAACATTCACTGTTGTTTCTCGCTGGTGCAGAGCTCACATTTGTTGCCTTGTTCCCTGTATTTGCTATAATGCTCCAGTTTATATGGGGTTTTGTATTTCGTTTACATGTCATCCTGATTATATATTTCTCATGCCTCTCTCTTCAGATGTCCATATCATTCGATACAGATGTGTCCTTTGTTTTTCTCTCTGAAAAAAAAAAGCTAGATATGCAGCGTCTTTATCCAATATGGTATAGACATTCAAAGAGAGAGGCATGAGAAGTATAAACAGCATGATATGTAGACAAAATTGGTAGATGGAGCATATGTATGCATGAACATGAGTGTGTACCTGTATATGTGAATGTCATTCCATGTGTAATCAATGAAACCACCTGGGGGAAAACAGTGTCTTTGTTTTTAACTTCTGGTAAGCAAAAACGAAAGTTTTTTCAGTTTTCGATGTGTGAGAAGTGAATAAAAATGAAAATACTTGACCTGACAAAAATAAAGCCATCTAGACATAGAAAATCTGCCTCAAGAAATTTCATTTAACCCATTCTAGCATGGGAAAATGGATGTAAAATTAAATGGATGCAAATACCAGGAGTTAAAATGACCAAGAATGACTAAATGTCACACACACACACACACACACACATATATATATATATATATATATATATATATATATATATATATATATATAGTAAAATCTATTTACCAATGTAAGGTGGCAGTCCTACATAGGACCATGTCACTACCTTTTAATCCCAGGAAAACATCTTTTCCAGCTGGTTATCTTCACAGGACAAGTACACAATCTGTGTCTGAAATATACTGTGAACAAGGGAGCGTACTGCTCCCTCCTAGCCACTAGCAGTACCAACAGGCCAATAGTTTCTGGGTAATTTTGCCATACTCGGTGCTGGACAACCACCAGTTAGAGATAGTAGCTTACTCAACCCTACTCACAGTATATAAATATAGAAGTGACAGGCAGTCACTGATCTCATAATGAGTAAAACAGTGAAATGCTTTGCTGATGTTGTGTACAGCAACATTTTTATCACTAAATTTCCCAGTGGTGAAGGCCACCTGGTAAGTGACACAGGCATACTTTACAAAATCTGCTCTGGTAGTCATGACTGTAATGCCTTTTCTCAGAGACTCAGTCAAATAAGTAAAAGATATATTGGACAATTTGTTCATTTTCTCATAGAAATAGGGCTAAACAATAATAATATTAATAATGGTTACAAATTTTGGTACCATGCCAGTAATTTCAAGTGAGGGGTGAATACAATTAGGTCAACCCTTGTCCTCAAGTGGTACTTATTTTATCAATCCCAAGAGGATGAAAGGCAAAGTTGTTCTTGGTAGAATTTGAACTCAGAATGTAAAAAAGGATGAAATGCCGCTAAGCATTTTGCCCAGTGTGATAATGATTCTACCAGCTCACCGCCTTAATAACAATAATAATAATGATTTCAAATTTTGGCTCAAGGCCAGTAATTTTGAGAGAGGGGTAATTTGATGAAATCAATTCTAGTGCTCAACTGGTAGGAATTTTATCGACCCCCAAAAAGATGAACGGCAAAGTCAACCTCAGCAGAGTTTGAACTCAGAACACGAAGACAGATTAAATACCTCTAAGCATTTTGCCCGGCATGATTACAATTCTGCTAGCTTGCTACCTTAATAAGAATATCAAAGCTTACTGCAAGTCAATGAGGGAGTCTGTTTGGCTTGCTAGAAATAGTAGGCAAATTTCCCCTTAAATCACACCCTACAGTTTTTTATTGTTGAAAGAGCACACCAGACAATGCAGTCCTCCCACCCTCTCTCTATAACATACCACACAAATTTGGAGAAAAGCGTCCAGTGGAAAGTGTTGTGATATATATATATCATTTGATTTGACCCTCATCTGTGTGTGTATGGATTATGGTGTACCTATGCACATAGACACATGTCGATACATACAGAGATATGTGACTCTCTCTCTGTATGTGTGTGCATACACACACACACACATACAGTGATGGATCCGAGGGTTTTGTTTATTTATGATTTGATTTCTTAATTGCACCAGAGCATAAATACCTATAATGGTGACACTTTAAAAAAAAAAAAAAAAAATTTTTTTAAACTTGAACTTACAAATTTCCCAATAAGCAAGTGGTCATATTATCCTACAATGAACTACAGTATGCTTGATTCACCTGCCATCATTGAAAGCATTTCTCAAATTCTATGCAGTATTTTCTATACGTATTTCAGTTTGTTCACTTTCTTTTTCAGAATCACGATTATTATTTGAATAATCATTTTTAGTCATATGCAAATTTTACTCATATACATTTGGTGTAGACATTGATGAAGTCTACTTTTAGCTGTCATCTATTTAGGCTTCTAATCCTCTTTTAGTCAAACACTTACAAAGCTTAATTCAGTTCAATTAAAAAGCATGGGTAAACAACGCATTGTAAGCCACACTATAATTTGCGGAAAAATTTTCTCTGCATGCAGGGTATGCATCACCCCACCGATGCTTTTTTTTTTATTTTACAATGTAATTATTTTCACTTCATATATTGCTCTCTTTCTATGTAACCAACTCTACACATCTTTGAAAAATAGTTTTTGTATCGTTGTTTATACATTTTTTCCTTAATATTACCTTTGAAAAATAGTTTTTCTTTTTAAAGATTCTCATGTGAAGTGTGTCATTAACTTGTTTGATATCTGTTGGGTTATGATATCAAAAACATTGAAAACTTTGTTCCTTCTCAATTAATTTTAAATCACAAGGTTTTTCTCATATTAGATACATCCCCAATCACGAGACATAATTAGTTTTCTAGGTTACCAGACACAATAACAGAAGTAGAAAATTGTACTAAAATACTTTGTCTTGCTTACTGTTGGATCTCATACATGTTAAATATTGCTAGAAGGCAAGGGTGTCTCTCGTTTTCATCCCAGTCATTGATGTATACAGTCGTGCAGAATTATGTATGGGTGACAAGTGTTACCTAATTTCTAGGTTAACTCATTATTGCAGTTTTATAAAGCAAATATTATCTTATTTTAGAGAAAAAAATTGTAGCTTAATTTCCTTTTAAACCATAAAAATTATATCATGTTTAGTTTCCATATGAATATGAATTATGAGTTGTTGGCAAAAGGATTGCTGCATTTTAATATATCAATTGTGCCATTAAAATTTATGTCTGAAGGTTTTCTTGAAGTACATAATAACTCTATCGGTCATGTTCAGTTGCTGCTAGTTTCCTCAAGCTTAAGCACGTCTTCATCTTGTTCTAATTATTACATTCTTTCTCAAAGATTTACTCATATCTTCTGTAGTATGCTTCGAAGGTAACTCCTTCGTCTGGTTTGTATTTGAACTCAGGTATGGAGTTTGTGACATAGTCTGGTGACTTCATTAATCACAGCATTTGTTGTTGCAAAACTAATTGTTGTTGCAAAACTAATTGTTGTTGCTTCTGTTGTTGCTCTTGCAGTTGTATATTTTGTTATTCTCTCAACACAGTCTAACACTACTTCCCGATACTGGCCAATGTCACCTTACTTATAGTGACTGAATCATTCCACTCATCACATGGGGGTGGGGGTGTATCATTATTATTAATTCCCTACAGCATCTCCCCTTTTAAGTTTTTCTCAGGAAGTGTCATTTTATTTAGCAATAATTTTTTTAATTCACCCCACCTCCCTTTTTTGAACTTTTTTTCTTCTTTTTAATTTAATATTTTTTGTGCTTGGCACCTATTTTGAGAAACTCTGTATGTTTTCTTTTCCTCCCACTTGTACACCTAGGTTCAATCATCTGCTGTAGCATTGGTACTTGGAATGTATTGTACAACCATTCCATCAGTTCCTCCAACTTCTTTAGTTCGCTTTCCATGAATCTCTTTTTCAATTCGTTCCTGTCTCTTTTGTATGCCTTTTCTACTTTTCACTCAATACATCATTTTACCTATGCATTTAGTAATTTCACCCACTTCCTAACTCTGCTTTCCACTTCTGTATGCCCTCATATACACCTTTTCACCAACTTTAAAGAATCTTGCTATGTTTTCCCTGGCACTTTTTCTTTTCTTGCCAGGTAGCAATTTATCAAAAACTGGTTTTACTTGCCTTGCAAACATCAGCTCCGCTGGTGAGCTACTTGCTGGTGTATTCAAATTTGGTGTTACACAGTACACTCTTAAAAATTGTTGTAGAGCTACCTCATCTGTGCATTCCTTATTCGATTTTCTAAGGGCTCTTTTGAATGTATCAACAAAGCGTTCTGCCTATCCATTAGATCTGGGATGGTATGATGCTGTAGTTATATGTTCTACCACGAACATTCAACAAAATTTTTAAAATTTGCTAGACACAAATTGCATTCCATTGTCAGACACTATCTTGTCTGGGATGTCAAATCTTGCAAACACTTTGTGTAAAAAATTTGTCACAGTTGAGGAGGTTGGTTTTTTACACTTAACAATTTCAGGCCATTTCACAAAACTATCAATTATCACTAAGTAGAAAGAACTGTTTAAAGGACCAGCTACATCGATATGTAGTCTTAACATGTAGTCTTAATATGTAGTCTTAACATCTACTTTTTTTAACAATATTTATGTTTTATCATGGGCAATTTTTTTGAGAATGGTATGTTTCGTTGTGATTGAAATATATGTGCTCCACTCAGTTTTACTGTGATTTTTTGTCTCAGTCCCTCAGCCACATTTGAACCTTTGACTGAGGTGACTATATTTCTACACAAAACACCTATGGGCTTATTTCATAAATTGAATAGTTCTATCCACTCTGTACTAAATAAATTAAGTGAATGTTTTAATATATATATCTTAGCCATTTTCATTTGACCTCAAAATGTTACATTACACATTCACCGATAAAATATAATCTTTTACCAGTAATACCATGTGCTACCTTTTTAGATTTAATTAATTTTGGCTTACCGATATGTTTCCACATTTTTTTGTTTATAATAGTCATGTTACCACCTGTGTTGGACTTCAGTTTTACACCTGTATTTCTAATTTTCACATGTATGAATTTTCTGTTTGTTGTATTACCCTTTTTTTGATGACAAACTATTTTTTTCCTTTGTTTCATCATTTTATCATCTTTGTTCTATAGTGCGTCTTTATATGTCCTATATTACTACAATGAAAACATTTCACTTTTTTAAATGGACAATTGTTTCCTCAGGTGCATACCACCACATGCAAAACATGGGCTTATATCCTGATGTTTGTCGTGTTTTTTAGAAAACACTTTATCTCTATTCAGACTATTCTGCACTGGTTTTACTTGGAAACAATCTTTACGTTCAATTTCCTCTGTGTCGTGTTTTAATTTAAGTATCCTTTCACATTTTTCAGACAATTTTTGCAGAGTTACATTCTGGTTTTGCTCCAGCTTTGCAAGAATTCTAGTTCTGACTTCTGTATCCTTTTTGGTAGTTAGTCCCTGTGTAAAAATCAGGAATTTGAACATATCTGGAGTTAATTTATCCAGCTTATACTTCTCACATTCCCTGTTTACTTTACCAGGATATGTGATAAAATCTTCTTCATTGTTTTTCTCTATGTTCAGACACTTCCAACATTTGTTGAACAATGAGCTTTTTTCACTGAAAATTTTACACAATATATCAATTGTGCCATTAAAATTTATGTCTGAAGGTTTTCTTGAAGTACATAATAACTCTATCGTTCATGTTCAGTTGCTGCTAGTTTCCTCAAGCTTAAGCACGTCTTCATCTTGTCCTAATTATTACATTCTTTCTCAAAGATTTACTCATATCTTCTGTAGTATGCTTCGAAGGTAACTCCTTCGTCTGGTTTGTATTTGAACTCAGGTATGGAGTTTGTGACATAGTCTGGTGACTTCATTAATCACAGCATTTGTTGTTGCAAAACTAATTGTTGTTGCTTCTGTTGTTGCTCTTGCAGTTGTATATTTTGTTATTCTCTCAGCTGTTGTTGCTGTTTTTGCAATTTGAGCAAACCTGCCAAAAAATTTTCCATACTTTTACCATTTTTCAGAAAATTCGTACACCAACTTCATGAGTTTATTAACTCCTCTTCGAGTTTCTACTAACTCCACATGAATTGGTTTATCCTCATGTTGTTTAAATCCTTGCCAAGTTAATTCTTCATGAATTGTTTTTAAATCCTCATCCTCACTGTTGTAATTTGCGTTGTCACTGTTATATCCTTTATTTGTTAGTATATTAATACACCCACTTTGGTTATTGCAGTATTGCTATTAGCTCTGTAAAACATGACTCTCAACACAGTCTAGCATGTACTCTCCGATATGTCACCTTACTTATAATGACTTGATTATTCCACTCGTCACGTGGGAGGGGTGTACTGTTATTACTAATTCCCTACAACAATCATAAATGTATCTGTAAAAGAGTCTGACACACTTGGTAGATATAAGAACCTGGAAATTGAAATACAAAAGCTTCCTGTTGTTGTAGGTACCCTAGGTACGATAAAAAAGGGATGCCAGAAACATTTAGACAACATCTCAGGAGAACCATGTCTCAAGGAAATCCAAAAGACTGTGCTGACAAGTACTGACCACATCGTTAGAAAAACTCTACCAATTTAAATGTTTGTATTGCATTATATGGAGGTATTTCTTTACTGCCTTCACCACTTCACTTTGCCAAGCTTTCAGCTATATTTCAACATCTCTTAACTTTCACTTGCCCTAGGGCACTGGGTGTGTCCCAGCAAGTGATAATAATAATAATATTAATAAAAGCCAACAATGGCTGAAAAGCTCTGGACTGAAAGCAGAGACAGAAGGACTGATTTTCATTGCACAAGATCAATGCCTGGTTACAAATAGCTATGAAAGCAAAATAATTAAAACAGGTCCTGATACCAAATGCAGAATGTGCAACCAGCACAATGAGATTGTGGACCACATCATCTCTGGTTGTCCAGTCCCAGCCAAATCTCGGCATGTCTAAGGACTTTCGAGCGAGATCGTTGCCAGTGCCCCTGGACTGGCTCTTGTGCAGGTGGCACATAAAATACACCATTTTGAGCGTGGCCGTTGCCAGTAACGCCTGACTGGCCTTCGTAGGATTTTTGAGCGAGATTGTTGCCAGTGCCCCTGGACTGGCTCTTGTGCAGGTGGCACATAAAATACACCATCTTGAGCATGGCCATTGCCAGTACCGCCTGACTAGCCTTTGTGCGGGTGACACATAAAAGCACCCACTACACTCTCTGAGTGGTTGGTGTTAGGAAGGGCATCCAGCCATAGAAACTCTGCCAAATCAGATTGGAGCCTGGTGTAGCCATCTGGTTTCACCAGTCCTCAGTCAAATCGTCCAACCCATGCTAGCATGGAAAGCGGACGTTAAACGACGATGATGATGATGATGATATATATATATAGACATGACTGAGTAAGTAGTTATATCTACTGGGCAATGTGCCAACACTGTAACATAAAAGCTAACAAGAAATGGTGTAAATATGTGCCAAACAAGGTACATGATAATGATCCGGTCATAATCATGTGGGATATGCTATTGAAACTGACAAAGAAACCAAGGTTAATTGACCAAATATAATAATTTAGGATATAAAACAAAAAACACCTACTTACTGAGAGACATTGAAGTCCCTTCTGACTAAAATATTGCCCAAAAAGAAGTGAAGAAACTCTCAAAGTACAAAGATCTTGGAACTGAAATATTCAAGGTGTAGGACATGAAAGTAAAAAAAATACCAGTAGTGATTGGAGTATTTATATTTTATCTTTCATCTTTTGCTGTTTTCCGTCATTAGACTGTGGCCATGCTGGGGCACCATCTTGAAATTTTGGGGTTGAATGAATTGACCCTAGTATTTTTTTTCTTTTTTTTTTAAGCCTGGTTCTTATTCTATTTGTTTCTTATGTCAAGTTGCTAAGTTACAGAGATGTAAACATTCCAACATCACTTGTCAAACAGTGATGGAAGATAAACATAAGCACAACAACAACAACAACACCCACACACACCTCACAATATATAGAAAAATCAGTGACAAATAGTCACTGATTTTGCAAAGTAGCTAGTTAGAAAATCTCTTATAGAGAAGGAAGTAGTAACTATATCAAGAAGTAATGGTTGTTGCCACTTCAACATGGCTATTCCGTAGGAACTGACATTACTACTGTTTTCAACCCCCGGAGAAGCCACCTCCAGCTGGTTATCCATGCAATCTTCACCCGATACATTGATAACCAACCAATAAAATAAACAACTCCCACAACATGTACTCTGCAGGTCAGATACCCAACAGAAGAACACCGTCTGCTTTACACACATATCACATAATACAGACACTAATACAATAAATGATTCCAGCCAAGCCCCATAACAAAAACTGATGTAATACAATAGTGGGAAGAGTCTGTACTCCCTCAATACCAACAAAAACATGAATGCACAATGCTGCACACACGTCAGCAACATGGAGGTGTAGCAAGTGACCAAGAATGGACAAAATTTGGAAGTGCAAACATCTTCCCATGCACTATGCTGTAGTGACATTGGAATAAGTAACTTTTTATATCAGAAACCATGAAATTATGACAAGAAACTCATTACTTTGTCAAAGCCCCTGAAATTTGCAAATAACTGTTATCATTGCCTTCATGTTCCCTTTACTTTGAGCATTTGAGTGCACACATGTTGTGCTTTGACAGAGTTGGTTGCGTTGAAGGATAATGCTGGTTTGAGTACCAGTATACTTGTGCGTGTAGATAAAGGAATAAAACAGAAAACCAGAAGGATAAAATGCAATGATTTATTCAACCTGTTAAAGTGCATTAACACGGCAAAGCTGTAGAGGTATATCTTGCAGAAAATGTACAAGGGTTTCTAATGCAGTTAGCACATGATGTATGCAGTGTAGAACAGGAAAACAAATACATGACATAACTTCTGCTGAAGTATGCATGAAAGGATACCAGAGGCAGGCTGCCTGTAAAATAAGCTTCTATTCTACTGAAGATCTGAACCTTGCATCCCACTTCACTGAAGAAATAGTGGGAAAGGTTTCCATATATAGCTGATGGTAGGCTTCAGGACACCAATGCAAATTTGGCGCACTTTGCTGGTCTTACAAGTGGTCTGATTGGATAACTTAAGGCATCTAACTGGCATGAACGGGTTTGGAAGATCAGCAAAACCTAGATCAATGTGCGATCAGGTCATGTAACCACTTGCAAAAAACAGGTGTACAAGCCAATATGCACCCTATTTATGCTTAAACAAGCAAAGTATGAACATGCTTCTGCTGCAATACAACAAGGGAAGTGAAAAAAGTGTACAGACCCAAGGTTTTCATGATGAAATCAGACTTTTCTTTTGTAACTGAAAAAATCTGACCAATGGTTATTTGTATGAATGCACACATACTTTGCAGAAAAATCTGAAATTTGCACACAATACACGGAATTTTTGTGCATACTTACAGTAAAAACATAGAGGAACATTACATTGCATCAGTGCATACCTTATGTACCATCTATTAACATGGGTTTTCATCAAGTATTGATTAAAAGATATCATAAATACTCTGTATATTTTACTAGAAGCAATACCTCACAAATTAATTACTATAAAGTATTCGAATGGTCAAGAAAAGCGCTTTAGAATAATTACTGTGTACCTGTTATTTTGGAGAACCAGATCATAATAATGTTAAGTTGTCCCAGCACATGTTGCAGAAAACCACTCCAATTAAGCATAATAAATCGCTTTATAGCTTAACATTAAACATGAAAAATTGCAATTTGAGAAATAGGTATGGGCCGTATGCATGCATATCTCACTGTTTGCTGTTGCTATGAAAATATTATTAAAAAATAATGTGATGAGTGGAATGATTCAGTCACTATAAGTAAGGTGACATTGGCCAGTATCGGGAAGTAGTGTTAGACTGTGTTGAGAGGCGTGTCTTACAGAGCTAATAGCGATACTGTGATAACTGAAGCGGGTGTATAATAATTCGTTATAAGGATTACAACAGTGCCGAATAGAGTTATGACTATTATTATTATTACTATAATTATTATTGGTGTTGCTATTGTTGTTGTTGTTCTTCTTCATCTTCTTCTTCTTCTTCTTATTATTATTATTATCATTATCATTATTATCATTATTATTATTATTATTATTATTATTATTAGTAGTAGTAGTAGTAGTAGTAGTAGTAGTAGTAGTAGTAGTAGTAGTAGTAGAAAGAATTATTATCATCTGGTGAGCTGGCAGAATCATTAGCATGCCTGGCAAGCTGCTTAGTGGTATTTCGAAATGCTTAGCGGTATTTCGTCTGTCGCTACATTCTGAGTTCAAAATCCACTGAGGTCAACTTTGCCTACGGAGCTAATAGCGATAACTGAAGTGGGTGTATAATAATTCGTTATAAGGATTACAACAGAGCCGAATGGAGTTATGACAATTATTATTATTACTATAATTATTATTGGTGTTGTTTTTGTTCTTCTTCTTAAGTAGTAGTAGAAAGGATCATCATCATCATCATCATCATCATTATTATTACAGTAAGTCTCTTTGTCAAGTTCAATATAAGAAGTAATAAAAATTTTAAATTACAGAAATTTAAACGTAAAGTATGAACGAGAACAACCAGCGTCCACACGTTGATGGAATGACATCATCAGTTTTTAAGTTACAATTTTATAACTGGCAAAAAGAAAAAGACAGAAAAAAACAGAAAAAAGAAAAAGACAGAAAAAAACAGAAAAAAGAAGACGACAGAAAAACTTAATTTATATTGGTTGTACAACAGAATCATCATCATCATCATCATCGTTTAACGTCCGCTTTCCATGCTAGCATGGGTTGGACGATTTGACTGAGGACTGGTGAAACCGGATGGCAACACCAGGCTCCAGTCTGATTTGGCAGAGTTTCTACAGCTGGATGCCCTTCCTAACGCCAACCACTCAGAGAGTGTAGTGGGTGCTTTTACGTGTCACCCGCACGAAAACGGCCACGCTCGAAATGGTGTCTTTTATGTGCCACCCGCACAAGCCAGTCCAGGGGCACTGGCAACGATCTCGCTCGAAAATCCTACAGGAGCCAGTCAGGCGGTACTGGCAACGGCCACGCTCAAAATGGTGCATCTCATGTGCCACCCGCACAAGAACCAGTCCAGGGGCACTGGCAACGATCTTACTTGGCTTGCCGGGTCTTCTCACGCACAGCCCATTTCCAAAGGTCTCGGTCCGTAGTCATCGCCTCGGTGAGGCCCAATGTACGAAGGTCTTGCCTCACCACCTCAGCCCAGGTCTTCCTGGGCCTACCTCTTCCACGGGTTCCCTCAACTGTTAGGGTGTGGCACTTTTTCACGCAGCTATCCTCCTCCATTCTCACCACATGTCCATACCAGCGCAATCGTCTCTCTTGCACGCCACAACTGATGCTTCTAATGTTCAGCTTTTCTCTCAAGATACTTAAACTCTGACGGGTATTCACATTGACATTACACATCCAACGGAGCATACTGGCTTCATTCCTTGCGAGCTTACGTATGTCCTCAGCAGTTACAGCCCATGTTTCACTGCCATGTAGCATGGTTGTTCGTACGCATGCGTCATACAGTCTGCCTTTTACTCTGAGTGAGAGTCCCTTTGTCGCCAGCAGGGGTAAGAGCTCTCTAAACTTTGCCCAGGCTATTCTTATTCTAGCAGCTACACTTTCAGCGCACCCACCCCCACTACTAACTTGGTCGCCCAGATAGCGGAAGCTATCGACTACCTCTAGTTTTTCACCCTGGAATGAGATAGAAGTTGTTTCCTGTTTGTTTGCAGTCTTTATTGCACCTGAACATCTGCCACAAACAAAAACTAACTTCCTAGTTAACCTGCCTTTGATGTTGCTGCACCTCTTATGTGTCCATAGCTTGCACCGGGTACATCTTATAGAGTTACTACCTACTCCTTTTCTACATACTGAGCAGGGCCATCTACCTGAAGGGGTTTGTGTTTTATCTACCTTCCTACTTATTAGGATTTTGGTTTTAGCTAGGTTGACTCTAAGGCCCTTCAATTCTAGACCTTGCTTCCACACCTGAAACTTCTCCTCTAGTTCTGATAGTGACTCCGCAATTAGGGCAAGGTCATCAGCATAGAGGAGCTCCCAGGGGCAACCTGTCTTGAACTCCTCTGTGATTGCCTGGAGGACTATGGTAAATAATAGGGGGCTGAGGACGGAACCTTGGTGGACCCCTACCTCTACCCGGAATTCATTGCTGTACTCATTTCCAACCCTCACCTTACTGGCCGCATCTCTGTACATGGCTCGCACAGCTCTCACTAGCCATTCTTCTATCCCAAGTTTCCTCATTGACCACCAGATAAGGGATCGGGGGACCCTGTCAAAGGCTTTCTCCATGTCAACGAAAGCCAGGTACAGAGGTTTATCCTTGGCTAGGTATTTCTCTTGCAACTGTCTCACTAGAAATAAGGCATCAGTAGTGCTTTTACCTGGCACGAACCCAAACTGCATCTCATCTAAATTGATTCGCTCCCTAATTAGTTGGGCTATGACCCTCTCTGTAACTTTCATAACCTGATCTAACAGCTTGATGCCTCTGTAATTATTTGTATCTAAAGCGTCCCCTTTACCTTTGTAGCAGTTGACTATGATGCTGCTACACCAGTCATAGGGTATGACTCCTTCGTGTATCACCTGGTTCGTAATACGGGTGACTAGGCTATAGCCAACACTGCCAGATATTTTGAGCATCTCTGCAGTGATTCCTGATGGGCCGGGGGCTTTCCCGGTCTTCATACTCTTAATTGCTTTATCTACCCTGGTACTATCAACTCGGATAGCTGGTCCCTCTATTGGGTCGACATAAGGCAGGCTCTCTTTCTCCCATTCATTCTCTTTATTAAGCAATCTATCGTAGTGGCATCTCCAGACCTCTTTCTTTGCATCCTCATTTAATGCAAGCGTACCATCATCCATGCGAACACATTTCTCTCCTACAACATCACTATTCTCTCTCCTACACTGTCTTGCAACACGAAATACCTCGAGTCTTTGGTCCTCACGGCGCAGAACATTGGCAAATCTTTCCTTATCTGCTTCCCCTCTGGCTAAATAAACCTGTCGCCTAGCCTCCCTTCTGGCACATTGGTACAATTCCCTGCTACCACCGTTCTTCCAGTCCTTCCAAGCTTGTTTCTTTTGTCTAATAGCCCTGTCTACCTCCTTGTTCCACCACCACGTTACTCTGGGTTGGGAGGGGACCTTACACCACCCACAAATCTGGTCGGTGGCTTTCAACAGGTTGTCCCGCAGAAATCTCCAATTGTCTTCCACGTTGTATGATGCTATATCCCCTTCTATTTCGTTAAATGCTTCAAGTAACTTGTCTCTAAGTCTCTGTCCGTTTGCAGGGTCTTTAAGCTTCCACACCCTTCTTCTCCAAGCCTGTCTAATTCTGGGCACCCATTTTGCCTTGATCCCAAAGTCGCTAACTACTAATCTATGTTGTGGGGTACATTCTTCGCCAGGGTAGGTTTTGGCATTTATAAGCCGCCCTCTTTCCCTATTTCTGGCGAGGATGTAGTCGATTTGGCTAGAGTGTCTGCCGGAGCGGTAGGTGACTAGGTGACTGGCAGGTTTCCTGAAGTTGGTATTGCAGACCATAAGATTGGTTGCATCACAGAACTCCAGCAGTCTGGTTCCCTCCTCGTTGCGGGAACCGAAGCCATAGCCTCCATGTATGCCATGGAAGCCCCCAGCACGACGTCCGACATGACCGTTGAAGTCTCCAGCCACAAAGAGAAGGTCCCTGTCACTCGTCGACGAGGTAGTTTGCAAGAGGGTGTCATAGAATTGGTCTTTCAGACCATCTGGTAGCCCAGGTTGAGGTGCATAGGCTGAGATGACAGTAGCTAATCTATGATGAAGCACTAGTCTGATCTTAAGTACTCTGTCACTTACTCTAACGACCTCGATTACCTTATCCACCCATTTCTCCGCTAGAAGTATTCCTACGCCCCCGACCCCGTCAGTGTTCCCTGCCCAGAAAATCTTGTACCTGTGTTCTTTGCCTGTGAGGAACCTTGCAGAACCTCCTCTCCATCTTACTTCCTGGATGCAGCACATATCTACGCATCTCCGTTCAAGCATCTCAACAATTTCACCAGATCTACCTTTCAGCGTGCCGACGTTGAGAGTGCCAATCCTAACAGTATGGGTGTTGGGGGTGTGGGCCTGTAGCCTGGGAAGGGGAAAAGCAGTGTCGTGTACCTGAAAAGAAAACTTGCAATTGGAAGAATTCATAAGCAAAACAGTACCTACAACCTGCAAACATTTCTCAACCTTAATGCGCTACCCAAAGGTAGGGGAGAGGATGGCCAAGGCCACTAGATGGGTTCCGGGAGACAGCCGAGGTTGACAGGATGACAGAGGGATGAACTTCCGGTGGAGGGGGCGGGATGACAGAGGAATGAACTTCCGGTGGAGGGGGTGGGATGACAGAGGAATGAACTTCCGGTGGAGGGGGTGGGATGACAGAGGAATGAACTTCCGGTGGAGGGGGTGGGATGACAGAGGAATGAACTTCCGGTGGAGGGGGTGGGATGACAGAGGAATGGACTTCCGGTGGAGGGGGCGGGATGACAGAGAAATGAACTTCCGGTGGAGGGGGTGGGATGGCAGAGGAATGAACTTCCGGTGGAGGGGGTGGGATGACAGAGGAATGAACTTCCGGTGGAGGGGGTGGGATGACAGAGGAATGAACTTCCGGTGGAGGGGGTGGGATGACAGAGGAATGAACTTCCGGTGGAGGGGGTGGGATGACAGAGGGATGACAGACGAATGAACTTCCGGTGGAGGGGGTGGGAGGGCGGGTTACCGCCAGCGAGTAGATAGGGCTCTTAATTGTAGATTTTAAATATTTGAGAGACAACAATGCATAAATCGTAATTTTTTAAAAGAGCAATGAATTCTGGGTGATTAGAATATAACGTAGCATGAATTTAGGAAGCTTAGAAAATGAATAAGCATGAATTTAAGACAACAACTGAATTCAATTGAATTTCATGGAGAGAAACAAGATAAATAATAGGGGGCAAAACTAAAGCGCAAGGTATTGAGATGTTTGAGGCTGTAAATAAATAAAAAAATCTCTATCTTATCTGCATCTTGGGTATTTCGTCGTAGTACGTCAGCGAGATAATTTAGAATGGGTTTCTCATTTATATATAGCCAGAACCTGAAGACCTTAAGGAAAAACTACGAAGGGGAGAGAGAGGATGGAGGGGTAGACAGAGGCATGGCGGGAGAAAAGATCATCATCATCATCATCATATATATATATAAAGAGAGAGAGAGAGAGAGAGAAAGGGGGGACCAGTCAAGCAACACATCACGCTGTAATTCTTGGGCTGAGAAATCAACACTTAAAAGCCATAATTTTAAGGAGCGATAAGAATTTTTGAATAAAGGAAAATGGGTAGTGGTGGGTAGGTACCGCCAGCGAGTAGATAGGGCTCTTAATTGTAGATTTTAAATATTTGAGAGACAACAATGCATAAATCGTAATTTTTTAAAAGAGCAATGAATTCTGGGTGATTAGAATATAACGTAGCATGAATTTAGGAAGCTTAGAAAATGAATAAGCATGAATTTAAGACAACAACTGAATTCAATTGAATTTCATGGAGAGAAACAAGATAAATAATAGGGGGCAAAACTAAAGCGCAAGGTATTGAGATGTTTGAGGCTGTAAATAAATAAAAAAATCTCTATCTTATCTGCATCTTGGGTATTTCGTCGTAGTACGTCAGCGAGATAATTTAGAATGGGTTTCTCATTTATATATAGCCAGAACCTGAAGACCTTAAGGAAAAACTACGAAGGGGAGAGAGAGGATGGAGGGGTAGACAGAGGCATGGCGGGAGAAAAGATCATCATCATCATCATCATATATATATATAAAGAGAGAGAGAGAGAGAGAGAAAGGGGGGACCAGTCAAGCAACACATCACGCTGTAATTCTTGGGCTGAGAAATCAACACTTAAAAGCCATAATTTTAAGGAGCGATAAGAATTTTTGAATAAAGGAAAATGGGTAGTGGTGGGTAGGTACCGCCAGCGAGTAGATAGGGCTCTTAATTGTAGATTTTAAATATTTGAGAGACAACAATGCATAAATCGTAATTTTTTAAAAGAGCAATGAATTCTGGGTGATTAGAATATAACGTAGCATGAATTTAGGAAGCTTAGAAAATGAATAAGCATGAATTTAAGACAACAACTGAATTCAATTGAATTTCATGGAGAGAAACAAGATAAATAATAGGGGGCAAAACTAAAGCGCAAGGTATTGAGATGTTTGAGGCCGTAAATAAATAAAAAATCTCTATCTTATCTGCATCTTGGGTATTTCGTCGTAGTACGTCAGCGAGATAATTTAGAATGGGTTTCTCATTTATATATAGCCAGAACCTGAAGACCTTAAGGAAAAACTACGAAGGGGAGAGAGAGGATGGAGGGGTAGACAGAGGCATGGCGGGAGAAAAGATCATCATCATCATCATCATATATATATATAAAGAGAGAGAGAGAGAGAGAGAGAGGGGGGGGACCAGTCAAGCAGCACATCACGCTGTAATTCTTGGGCTGAGAAATCAACACTTAAAAGCCATAATTTTAAGGAGCGATAAGAATTTTTGAATAAAGGAAAATGGGTAGTGGTGGGTAGGTACCGCCAGCGAGTAGATAGGGCTCTTAATTGTAGATTTTAAATATTTGAGAGACAACAATGCATAAATCGTAATTTTTTAAAAGAGCAATGAATTCTGGGTGATTAGAATATAACGTAGCATGAATTTAGGAAGCTTAGAAAATGAATAAGCATGAATTTAAGACAACAACTGAATTCAATTGAATTTCATGGAGAGAAACAAGATAAATAATAGGGGGCAAAACTAAAGCGCAAGGTATTGAGATGTTTGAGGCCGTAAATAAATAAAAAAATCTCTATCTTATCTGCATCTTGGGTATTTCGTCATAGTACGTCAGCGAGATAATTTAGAATGGGTTTCTCATTTATATATAGCCAGAACCTGAAGACCTTAAGGAAAAACTACGAAGGGGAGAGAGAGGATGGAGGGGTAGACAGAGGCATGGCGGGAGAAAAGATCATCATCATCATCATATATATATATAAAGAGAGAGAGAGAGAGAGAGGGGGGACCAGTCAAGCAGCACATCACGCTGTAATTCTTGGGCTGAGAAATCAACACTTAAAAGCCATAATTTTAAGGAGCGATAAGAATTTTTGAATAAAGGAAAATGGGTAGTGGTGGGTAGGTACCGCCAGCGAGTAGATAGGGCTCTTAATTGTAGATTTTTTAAACAAAAGGTTTAATGGGCACAGATTCGACGTCAGGCACAATAACAGTAGTTCGACAGAACTTGCTGAACATTTTGTTTCAAGCAGCTGCAATTTTGAAGAAGACATGAAAGTGCATATTCTCAGAAAATATTCTGAATCTGCTTCACTTTCACTTCTCAGAATGTATGAGGAGAAATATGTTTGTGGGTTATTAACATCACGCTCTGGAGGAATGAATAAGATGACAGGAGAATATCATAAAATTCATACAAAACTGTTTGATTAAATATTCTTCTTTCTCTTTCTTCTCTTTTTTTCTGTTGTCTTTTTTTCTGTTTTTTTCTGTTTCTTTTCGCCTGTTATAAAATTGTAACTTAAAAACCGATGATGTCATTCCATCAATGTGTGGACACTGGTTGCTCTCGTTCATACTTTACATTTAAATTTCTATAATTTTGAATTTTTATCACTTCTTATTTTGAACTTGACAAAGACGGACTTACTATTGAAATATCGTTCAACCAATAAAATATTTTACAATCGAATCGTGCTCTTTGTCTTAACTGTTTACCTTTGTGAAGAGTTACATCAATCCTTTTTAAAATATTATTATTATTATTATTATTATTATTATTATTATTATTATGGGTTCAAATTCTGCCAACATTGACTTTGCCTTTCATCCTTTCGGGGTCAGTAAATTAAGTAGCAGCTGAGTACTGGGGTCAATGTAATCAACTTTCCCCCCTCCCCCAAATTTCAGGCCTTGTGCCTTTAGTAGAAAGGATTATTATTGTTATTACTAAACTAACAATTTTAAAACATATTCTACATATATAGGAATTAAGGGATTTTTCAGGTATCAATAAAAATATCAAGCATATTAACACATGCAGTATAAAAATGTCTGTGAGAAAGCCATAATAACACTAAAGTGATATTTAGTACTTTGTACTAAACAACGTAGATTGCTTGTCAAATTTGTCACATTCCACTTGGAATCTTTCATTTTGAGAAACTGTGAACCAATTCTTCCAGTCTCCAACAACACCTGTAAAATAGAAGATACTTTGGCTGTAAGAATTTCATGTCTATAATAAGAAGCTGTCTTTTATATACCTTCTCTAATATGAAATCAGTTACATATGAGAGTAACATTAAATACTGTAATGTGATCAATACCAAAAAGTTAGATGAAGGGATGGATGGTTCTCCACTGATTTTTATGATGTGGAAGATTTAGTTGTTTGATCAAGTTAATTACTTGCTCATTGAATTAATGTGTAAATGATTGAGTATTCCACAGACACATCATCATTATCATAATTCTCAAGCAGAATCAATATGACATTGTGTGTGACAAGACTATATCTTGGAATTACAGGTACAATCCATCCAACTGGTTTCTATACAGTTTCAGTCTGGCTAAGAGGTAAGGCAGCACCTTTGATGCTTTAAAGGCCTCTGAAACTTGGGAGAGAGATGGAGAAAGGAAGGTAGGCCATTATGGGATTTGAACTCAAAAAGCAAAGAGTTGAAGCAAATACAAGGCATCTGATCTTGTTTAGTTATATTAGACTCATTTAATCATTTTAATGCTGATCTGTTCTCACTGAGAGATTTAGGGAGGGTATAATACATTTTCTGGACATCACATGTTGGTTGTAAATGAGCATCAATATCATTCAAGAGATGTTGTTTCTTTCCAATCTTCCATGAAAAACATGTTTGACTATAGGAAATATTACCTTACTTGGAAACAGGTGAAGATTGGTGGTAAGAAGGGCATATGGCTATAAGGAATCTATCTTAACAAATTCAATTTAACCCATCCGAACATGGAAAAACAATTGTTTAAATAATAATGATGATGATGATGGTGATGACGACAACAGTGATGATGATTATTATTATTATTATTATTATTATTGAGTGAGAGAGCAACGCATGCCATCAAAGTGACACTAGGTTACAAATATACAAAGCCCAATATACCCATCATGACTATCTGTCTGATAAGGGTACACCAGGCACATGCATCACAACCATATATGCACGGCACGGTGATTTCATGTCAAGATAAACAACGCATAACCTTGCAGGTGGGGCCCAGTTAGAATTTTCTTCAGGTTGAGTAGCCCATCCTGCTCAAAACGTCCCTGAATAATAATAATAATAATAATAATAATAATAATAATAATAATAATAATAATAATAATAATAATAATAATAATAATAATAATAATAATCATCATTATCATCATAATGAAAATATAAATCAAAGATTGTACCTTTACGGAGAAATGATTCACTAGGAGTTCGAAAAAATTCAGGGTGCGGAAGTTTTGCAGCCTTCATTTTGTCAAAAGTACATTTGTCAGCAATATCTTCAAAAAGTTGGTCATTTTTAGGAAGGCCTAAAAACTCAGCCACTTTAGCCACGTTGCTCACTGGATCCTAAAGTAAATTTGAAAAAAACATTACACATACATACACTATAAACTATCAGCAAAGTAACTATTTTAGTATGGTTTTAACATATAAGTTGTAGAAATATACATACATACATACACTATGAAACAGCAAAATAAATTTCAGTTTTGAGTAAACAAAAGATATTTCACCTTTTTAAGGTCTTCATATTTAACTATCAAAATGGGTAGTTCTGGATGGTCTTTGATATCCTTCTCCCACTGGAGCATATATTCAAACCAGTTACCGTAATTCACTGAAACAATACAACATAGATTTTCAGTGAGTGTGACTGTATGTGTACTTATTCATCTATGTGTGAGGATATACGTGTATTTATTAAATTGTGTATTTGTAGAGATATGTGTACTTTCGTGTGTGTGTGCGTGCGCGCGCGTGTGAGAGAGAGAGAGAGAGACTATCATCATCATCATCGTTTAACGTCCGCTTTCCATGCTAGTATGGGTTGGACGATTTGACTGAGGACTGGTGAACCAGATGGCTGCACCAGGCTCCAATCTGATTTGGCAGAGTTTCTACAGCTGGATGCCCTTCCTAACGCCAACCACTCTGAGAGTGTAGTGGGTACTTTTACGTGCCACCGGTACAAGGGCCAGTCAGGCGGTACTGGCAACGGCCATGCTCAAAATGGTGTATTTTACGTGCCACCTGCACAGGAGCCAGTCCAGTGGCACTGGCAATGACCTCGCCAGTAAGGTGACGCTGGTAACGATCACACTCAAATGGTGCTATTTACATGCCACCAGCACGGAAGCCAGACAGCTGCTCTGGCAATGATCATGCTCGGACGGTGCTGTTAGTGCTCCACTGGCACAGGTGCCAGTCATCGAATTTGGTTCAGTATTTCTGTGTATTTGCCTGTTAGTGTACAAGTTAATCTGTTTCTGTATGAATATATTATCTGTGCCTGTATGTCTTTATATTTTGCCTCTTCTTTTTAAATTTTGCCAACCCTTTATTCCTATTCTATATAAACTGACTTTGCTTTACTTTGAGAAAATACTTAAGCATTGAAACCATTTTACCATTGTCAAGTATTTATTTATTTATATAAATTTTATTCACTCACTCTTTCTTGTATTGAGCCTGTTTCTTTTGGTTATTGTCTTCTCAGATATAATTCATAAACCAATCATTATAATTCATTCACTCCTTTCTCAAACGTGTCCTTTTAACTATATCTCAAATATGCAGAAACAATATTTAGACATTTCCAGGAAGAATAATGCCATTCCAAATGGACAAGTTTATCACAGAAAGACACTGACTTCATTAAACATTAAACAAATTAAATGATGAAACTACATCCTGTAAACTCTTTTCAGAAACGAAACTTTAAGGATGAGTTATATAAGTTAGTTTAATGCATTATATGGGGGGAAACAGTCTTTTCCACCAAGATCTACACAAGACCAAAGATATATAGAATTCTAAGGCGATTCATATTCATTCAAATAAAACAGTTAATTATTGCCATCTTGATTTTTAAAAATCATACCATCCATTTATCTGTGATACATTAACTAAAGATCACAAAAAACTAGACTAGAACTTAATAAATTTGACAGGATCAACTACCAGAACATAAAAAGAACAACCAAACTACATGTTAGAAACCATACCTAACTCTTGGTTATAAATTGATATGTCATAAAACTCATTTTAACAAAAACCCTTCTATTTGCCTGATTAACTCTTCTAAATATATTATTTGTCACCTTCACAAGATTATATTAGACAGGATTCTCAAAACCTTCAACTGAAACTTTGGGAAAATATCCAGGCTGTAATTCACTGTTTTAACTTTTTCCTTCATAAAAACTGTATTACATTCATTCGGTTTAATGTATATAAGCACTATATCTCAATTCAAGCTGTGTTATGCAATAAAACTATGGAATTTGTAAAATCCTTTTTCACATATTTAACTGTCAAATACTGATATTATTTTATTAACTACAAAAACAGTAATTAACTTGGAATATTTTCTTTGGGTTAGAAAAGCTTCTCAAATGCCTTTGAACATTAGCATAAGAGTTACTGATTTAGCAGGGCGTCTAGATATTGTGGGGGGGGGGGGGGGCGACCTGCTAGGAAGGATATGTAGCACTCAATACAGGACCCCACCAACTCCCAGAAATCTTGGCATTAAGAGGCTATCTTTCAATATACAAAGGTATCTTGACTTAAAAAATGGATTCTCTTTTATGCTAGCCACTTTAGAGACACCAAATAATTCAATGTAGTTGATGGAAAAGGGAATCAACAGAACACTCCTGAAAATGTATGTATATTTGTGTGTGTGTGTGTGTGTGTGTGTGTGTGTGTGTGTGTGTGTAAGTATAAATGTATATAAAGATAAAGTGATTGATAGAAAAATTTTATTGTCTCTTCTTTGAGTCTTGAGCTTCTCAGCCATTGTTGGGGTCTTCACTTTGTCTATTTCTTTTCTGTTTGGCTTAACCCAATGTTTGCTATGTAAAGGGCTTTTCTTGCCATCATTTTATCATGATACTTCGTTGTATCAGTTTTAGTTTGGATTTAAGTTGTTTCTTCTTTTTTTTTATAATTGTCAGGTATTATGACTTCTTTCCTTGCTTCTGAATTAGGTATTTCTGTAATCCTATGGAGGTTATTTTATAATAGTTTTCTAGCTGTATAAGGCCTCTACCATCTTCAATACGTTGTATATATAACCTTTCTATGTCAGATTCTGGATGGTGCATCCTAAATTCTGTCATTATTTTTTTTTGTTTTCTTGTCTCGTTTGGCTAGTTCATTTAGAGTTCAATTAAGAATATTGTAACTGTAACTTATAATTAAAATTCCTGAGTAGAACTTATTATTACCTCCGTCATTGAAACTATTTTGAATGGTGACTTTATTAACTTTGGCTTGTATTAGATAAGGATAAACTATTTATTACCGTTACTAAATTTTCTTCAGTCACCTTTACATTCCGTAACTACCATTGGGATCGATCAGGTACTGGACAAGGATTCTGGATTACTTTTCCGTTTTTTTTGCTTAATATTTGAGAACGGTCAGGTTCATTTTTAGTATTCTCGTCTGTGAGAGCATTCGAGTTTATTTCAGATATTCTCATATTAAAAATCATCTCTGGCTAATCATTGAGAGGATGTTGGTGTTGCCTTGGCAGAGGTTTGCACTCTCTGAGTTCTCTTGTTATTATTATCATTGGGGAGAATTCACAAAAAACAAAAGATGAAGACAGGTGGTGTACACAACAAACAGATGTATTAGTTTAACGCTCAGGAAGTGAAAAAGTCTTTAATGTTTCGAACCTACGCTCTTCCACGGAAAGGAACACAGAAAGAAACAAGGAAAGGAAATAAAGAATGTGTAGTGGCTAGCGATCATTCGCCATGATAGATCGCTAGCCACTACACATTCTTTATTTTCTCTCCTTGTTTCTTTCTGTGGAAGAGCGTAGGCTCGAAACATTAAAGACTTTTTCACATCCCGAGCGTTAAACTAATACATTTGTTTGTTGTCTACACCACCTGTTTTCGTCTTTTGTTGTTATTATACATTCATGTGGTTGCACCAGTTGATCCTGTCTCCTCTCATTACCCAACGAATTTTTACACCTTCTACACTGGACTATTCTACCTGAACTTTCTATTCTCGTACACTTCAGCTGCACCTCTCCTGCCCATGGATTACACTGGACTCCTCTATTATTATCATTGTTTGGTTTAGATGTGTGTCATGTTAGCTCCTAAGGATTTGTTGAATTTTGTTGGAAATAAATTTACTCTCTTTAATCTTTGTTAGAGTTTTTTTGGGGGTGAAGAGGGAAAATCCCAAAAATAACCTAAAGGGTACAATTATTGTAATATTTTTCCTTTTTTCTTTTTTTTTTTTGTTTGTTTCTTGTTAGAATTATCCAATACCATGCAATCAGTCTGTCAAGGGTGCACCATCCCCTTCTGTATGTACTGACACTATAACCATTATTGCAGAAATTAAAGTCTTTGAGGGGCATCCTACAAAACCTGATGCAGATGATCTGTATTTGTCTATTCAGATGACATCATCATTATTGTGTCAGACACAAAACACATTGAGGTGATCAGTACTATCCTAAGGGAATACAAGGTGGTGATAGAAGCAAAAATTAACCAGAAGTCATTGAGCCTGCTGCTCATCACCTAGACAGGCAGATCCAATCCATCCAACAGTGTTGTTGGGTGCTGGACGAACAGACCAGTTAAATTGCTTAGGGCTTGGTTTGGTCCAGAATTCCACAGCATTTATTGACCCTCAGAAAATACATCTTCCACCACTTCACATTAAACTTGGCCTTAAGAAAATTTCTTGAAGAGTATAGATCATCAAGGTAGTGATTTCCAATATTCAAAGGATAAATTCAAAGGGATACTGACAGATGCTAAGCTAGAAGCTGCAGTTTTCACTGGACCACAGATCTGCAGTGTCATCTATGACCCATTGTTTCCATCTAACCTAAATGAGGATGAAGTAGGAGCATAGACACCTTTTGTTGATGTTGTCAAAAAATTTTCTTAGAAACCACAGAAATGAAAACTACTGTGAATGTACTGAAAACATGCTTAAATCTAATGAAAATAGGGGATTCAGAAAGTCTTTGGAAATGCATTTTTTACATTCTCATCTTGACTTCTTTCCAGCCAACTTTGGGGCTGTTAGTGATAAATGAGGTGAGCACTCCTACCAACAAAACTCAGGTAATTTCAACCCAAATTTGATGGGGGATTGTTGTTGGTTCGTGCCGAAGGAGAGCTCATCATCCTACAAGTGACAGAAGAAGAGGAAACACCAAAGTTTCACTTAAAAACAGAAAGTTGCCTTTCAATAGTAACAACAAAATTCTAATGTGCTTTGTGTGGATGGTTGAGTGCAGAGGTGATAGCTCTGCCAACAGAATTCTACTGTCTGTCTTAAGCCAGGAATTATTTCTGTCTGTCTTAAGCCACTAATTATTTGTGTATGCTTAACATAAAATATGGAAAAGTAGCTTAGACAGCTTTCCTAATAGAAGTGTGCAAGAAAAATAAAATGAAAAATAGAGGTTTTGAGATACACAGATCTGAAATTAGCATCAGAAATTTGGTAAGAATCAGTGGTTTACAGATCTGTAACAAAAAAAAGTTGAAATTTGTTGCCTAGTGTAATCAATACAAAATCAAAACCCACAAATCTACAAGAGAAAGAAGAAAATGAAACAGTATACTAAACAATTAATAGAGGAAAATGTCCTAAATACTCAACTGAGTTATTTGGAAGACAGAAAAAGTAATAACAGTATCAGCTTTTACATGATTCTAAGTATTGTTGTCCATTTATATAGCAACTATGTGAAGACAAACCTTTTATCAATGCAAAATGAACAGATGGAATTTTTGAGCCAAGAAAAAATGTAGAAGGGAAAACTTTGTAAGAACCAAAAGCAGTTTTTATCATGAGATAAAATCAAGATGTTAAAAAGAAACAGTATATATCACTGCTTATGAAAAATATAGAAACAAACTAAATTTTCCCTTGCATCAAACAAGCTCTCCAGGGCATATCAGGAGAAATTCTCTCAACTGCTAAAAGTAAATTATATGGCACAATTTGCAGTGGATTAAAAACTAAAAATACTGCCAAAGCATGAGCTTAAATTTTAAAAAATATACCTCTGATTATACATTTGTGCCACAGTATATAGGTTGAACAAATACAAAACAATGGAAAAAACTTAGATCTATAGCTAGTCATGATTTTTGTATTACAGTAAGGACAAGTGGTCAAAATGGGCTAACAAAGGTGAGATGTTGTCAGAGGACATCAAAATGGATTTGCAAGTCCTAATGTTCCTTGAAAGTCACAGAAACATACCAGAGCTATGTCCAGTAAAATGTGCTGAAACAAAGGGTGTGAGATTAATGATACAGGGTAGAAAGCCAAGTTATATAATTGTTAGAGTAAAAAGCTCTGAAGAACTGGGAAGACTAAGCAAAAGCAAAAAAGAGGACATCATAAAAAATGAAAATCAACAGCAACAACAAAAAGAATAACAAACCCCAGTTTTCAGAGGATCGTCAGCCAAAACTTCAGGGATAATAAAGAAAATATCTTTAGGCTTAATCACAAACAGATGAACAAATATCTCATCCCTTGGCAGCATCTTCATTATGTGATAAGGAAGAAATAATTACAGACAAAAATACAAAGAGAAAAAAAGAAAAAAATCTAAATACAACAATGAAAATAGCTGAGGAGAAACAGTTTCTCTTAAATCTCTCCTCAAGAAAATGCAGATGAAGATAAACTAAGATTCATTGTTCTTTGAGAATGAAATAGTTACAGGTCAAAATTAAGCAGCAGTGATGCCACAACTTACTATAAAAGTTATAATGATACAAACATGATTAGAATTCAGAATATAAACAACATGCAAAAGATAGATTAAAATTTAAAATATTATTTCAAACTTTAAAAAAATTGCTTTCAAGAAATTGTTGTCTTTCAGCACCAGATGCCTCAAAAATTGCTTACTGGTTAGGTGAACTTAATTTAAACTAACCAGAACATCTTTCATGCATTTCTTCAACTTATATCTTGTTTTAATTATTGTTTTACTGTGTTGTTATTTATTTCCATGCAAATTATTTCCAGGCGTAGGAGTGGCTGTGTGGTATGTAGCTTGCTTATGAACCACATGGTTCCGGGTTCAGTCCCACTGCATGGCACCTTCGGCAAGTGTCTTCTACTATCGCCTCGGGCTGACCAAAGCCTTGTAAGTAGATTTGGTAGATGGAAACTGAAAGAAGCCCATCGTATATATGTATATATATATATATATATATATATATATATATATATATATGTGTGTGTGTGTGTGTGTGTGTGTGTGTGTGTGTGTGTGTATGTTTATGCGTCTGTGTTTGTCCCCCCAATATCACTTGACAACCAATGCTGGTTTGTTTACATCCCCGTAGCAGTTCGGCAAAAGATACCGATAGAATAAGTACTAGGCTTACAAAGAATAAGTCCTAGGGTCAATTTGCTCGACTAAAGGCGGTGCTCTAGCATGGCCACAGTCAAAATAACTGAAACAAGTAAAAGAGTAAATATGTGTGTTTGCATACATATGTGTATATGTATGCTTGCATGTATATGTGTGCTCGTGTGTGCACATGCATATGTGTGTGTGTGTGTGTGTGTGTGTGTGTGTGTGTGTGACATTGCTATAACCCTATCTAGGTTGATGGATGAATCTGCATTTGTGGATGGAACTAATAGTCAAGTTTCTTGCCTCATTGTGTATGCTAAAGATCTTAGACAATTAAGCTGATTAGTCAGCTCATCATTAATGAAGAACAAAGAAATCTACAGGAATTGAGATAAACAATGATGATAATAATGATGACGATGATGATGATGGTGGTGGTGGTATTGGTGGCGGTGATAGTTTTGGTGGTGGTGGTGGTTTTGGTGGTGATTAACAAAATAAGCTTATCTTCAGAAAATTTTTTTAAATGATTGAGAAAAAGATTATACTCACATTTACCATCAAAAAACAACTCAAAGAAGCCATTCCAATCGCCATCATATTGATACAGTAACTTAAGCTGAAATGTGTGATGGTAGGCAGAGGTGGCAATATCACGTGGGTTGCGTGTCATGAAAATCATTTTAGTTTTTTTGGTAAATATCTCTCTAGGTAAATGATGCAAGAACAGGTGGTTGTTTAGAACTCTGGGTGATGGAAGCTGGTCTAGTTGGTCTTGGTCCATCAATTCCATCATTGCAACACTCTTGTGTTCTGGATTATATTCAGCAGAACCATTAACTAACATTCCAGCAATTTCCCACATCCAATGACAACCTATGTTGAAAAGATTGAAATCTCAAGAATAGAATGAAAACACCAAATCATATTATTATATCATCATCATTTAATGTCCATTGCCCATGCTGGCATGAGTTGGATGGTTTGACTGGGTTGGCATGCTGTAAGGCTGCACCAGGCTCCAGTCTGATTTGGCATGGTTTTCTAGGGTTGGATGCCCTTCCTAATGCCAACCACTCTGAGAGTGTAATCGTTGCTTTTATGTTCCACTGGCATGGGTGCCATTTGTGTGACACCGGGATGTGTTTACATGCCACCGACATGGGTGCCAATTTGCATGACATCAGTATCTTCCACGACTGTGATTTTGCTCAGCTTGATGGGTCTTTTTCTCAAGTATGACATAACGCCAAAGGTCTTGGTCAATGCCTCCATGAGGCCCAACACTCAAAAGGAACTCAGCCACTTTGCCTCTGTGAGGCCCAACATTCAAAAGATGTTCTTTACATGCTACCAGCACAGGTGCACTTGGCTTGGCGGGTTCTCTCAAGCACATTGCCTCTGCGAGGCTAAAAGTTCGAAGATCATGCTTCACCACCTTGTCCCATGTCTTCCTAGGTCTACCTCTACAACAGGTTCCCTCCACAGTTAGAGATCAGCACATCTTTACACAGTTGTCCTCATCCATATGCATCACATGACCATACCAGTGCAGTCGTCTATCTTGCACATCACATCTGATTCTTCTTATACCTAACTTTTCTCTCAAGATGCTTACTCTGTTGAACATGCACACTGACATTGCACATCCACCAAAGTATACTGGCTTCATTTCTTTCAAGCCTACACATGTCCTTGGCTTTCATAGCCCATGTTTCACTGCCATGCAGCATAGCTGTTCACACACAGGCATCAAACAATCTGCCTCTCATTCTGACAGAGGCCCTTTGTTGCCAGCAGGGTTAGGAGCTCTCTGCGCTTTGCCCAGCCTTATCTTATTCTTACAGCTATGCTCTCAGAGTATCCACTTCCACTACGAACTTGGTCAAATAGATAACTACCTTTAGCTTGCACCCCAACCACCAGCAGTTGATGGAGTCTATTTTCTGTGCATTTTCAGCATTTACTGTATCTGTGCACCTTCCACATACAAAAGTTCGTTTCCCTGTTAACCTTCCTCTGATGTTGCTGCACCTTTCATGTGTCCAAAGCTTACATCTTATGGAGTTTCTACCTACAACTTTTCTACAGATTGAGCAGGGCCATCTACCTGAAGGGATTTGTGATTTGTCTGCCTTCCTACTTACTATGACTTGGGTTTTTGCTAGGTTAACTCTAAGGCACTTTGATTCTAGACCTTGCTTCCATACTTGGAACTTCTCTAGTTCAGGTAGTGATTCAACTATAAGAGCAAGGTCATCAGCATAGAGGAGCTCCCAGGGGCAGCCTGTCTTGAATTCCTCTGTTATTGCCTGGAGGACTATGATGAACAAGTGGGGGCTGAGCACTGAACCTTAGCGAACCCCTACTTGTAATCTGAATTCTATGCTGTACTCATTGGCAACCCTTGCCTTACTGGTAGCATCCCTGTACATAGCTTGTACAGCTCTCACCAACCACTTGTCTATCCCTAGTTTCCACATTGAACACCAGATAAGGGATTAGGGGATCCAGTCAAAGGCTTTCTCTAAGTCAACAAAGGCCAAGTACAGAAGTTTATCTTTGGCTATGTATTTCTCCTGCAGCTGTCTTACCAGAAATATAGCATCAGTGGTACTTATCCCTGGCACAAAACCAAACTGCATCTCATCTAGACTAACTCTCTTCCTAATTAGCTGGGCTATGACTCTCCCCGTGACTTTCATCACCTGATCCAACAATTTGATACCTCTGTAATTATTTCCATCTAAGGCATCACCTTTACCTTTGTAGCAGTTGACTATGGTGCTACTACACTATTCATTGGGTATGACTCCTTCATGAGCTACCTGCTTTACAATATGGGTGACTAGACCATAACCCACACTGCCAGATATTTTAAGCATCTCAGCAGTGATTCCTGATGGACCAGGGGCTTTCCCTGTTCTCATTTCCTTAATTGCTTTATCTACCATGGAACTGCCAATTTGGGTAGCCAGTCCCTCAATTGGGTCAACATTTAGCAGGCTCTCCTCCTCCCATTCATTCTCTACATTCAGCAGCCTTTCATAATGGCATATCCAAGCCTCTTTCTTTGCAGAATCACTAAATGCAAGTGCACTATCATCCATGCGGACACATTTCCCTCCTATGACATCACAATTTTCAGTCACAAACTGTCTTGCAATTCAAAATACTTCAATTCTTTGGTCCTCATAACACTACCATTACAAATGCTTTTGCATATTATTGAGAAATTTACAGAGAGCAAAACAAAGCTTCTTCTAAGCAAACAACTCTAGACATGTTTTTTAAAAAGAAATCTATAAGTTTGTCTATGAGAGCTTGTGAATCAGTGATTGCATCTACAAGTCATGGTGTGTGTGTGAGTCTAGTGCATGTAAAAGTGATTTAGAAAATGATTATAATAATAATGTTTTTTACTATAAAAGACAGCAAGCTGGCAGAAACGTTAGCATGCTGGGCGAAATGCTTAGCGGTATTTCGTCTGTCTTTACGTTCTGAGTACAAATTCTGCCAAGCTCGACTTTGCCTTTCAACCTTTTGGGGTCGATAAATTAAGTAGTAGCTGCATACTGGGTTGATCTAATCGACTGTCCCCACCTCTCTAAAAATTTTAGGCCTTGTGCCTAGAGTAGAGAAGAATATTTTTTACTATAAATGATCTTGACATTTTCATTACTTTATGAGTATTATAAATTTTATAGGTAAAATATTTTTCTGTGAATGATTTATAAAATTGCTCCTATGGGAAATTATTGCTCTGCTTTATGAATTTTCACTTTATGAGCAGTCTCCAGGCACAAATTAACTTGTCTATCAAGGCATTACTGTATACATATATACATATCATCATCCTCATTACCGTTTAATGTCTGCCTTCCATGCAAGCATGGTTTGGACAGTTTGACTGAGGACTGGCAAGCCAGGAGGCTGCACCAGGCTCCAGTCTGATCTGGCAAGGTTTCTACAGCTGGATGCCCTTCCTAATGCCAACCACTCCTAGAGTGTAGTGGGTGCTCTTTATGTGCTACCAGCATGGGAGCCAGTCAGGTGGCACTGGCATCAACCATGCTCAAACGGTGCTTTTTATGTGCCACCAGCACAGGAGCCAGTCAGGCAGCTCTGGCATAGATCACATTCAAATGGTTCTTTTTACATGCCACCAGCATGGGTGCCAGTTAGGCGGCACTAGCATTGGTCACGACTACAATTTCACTTGACTCAACACATCTTTTCAAGCACGGCATATTGCCCGACAGTTGAAAGGTACTTTTAAATGGACCAGTTATGTGACACTGGCATCAGCCATAGCTACGATTCTCACTTGACTCACTGGGTCTTCTCAATCACAGCATATCTCCAAAGATCTCCGTTGCTTGTCATTGCCTCTGTGAGGCCCAGCATTTGAAGGTCGTGCTTCACCACCTCATCACATCTTTCTAGGTCTACCACTTCCACAGGCTCCTTCCACTGTTATGGTGTAATATTTCTTCACACAGCTATCTTCATCCATACACAACATATAACCATGCCAGCGCAGTCATCTCTCTCACACACCACATTTGATGCTTCTTATGTCCAACTTTTCTCTCAGGGTGTTTACAATCTATCGTGTATGCACACTGACATTACACATCCAGCGGAGCATACTAGCTTCATTTCTTTGAAGCCTATGCATGTCCTCAGCAGTCACAGCCCATGTTTCACTGCCGTGTAGCATGGCTGTTCACACACATGCATCATACAGTCTACCTTTCACTCTAAGCGAGGGGCCCTTTGTTACCAGTATGGGTAGGAGCTCCCTGAACTTTGCCTAGGCTATTCTTATTCTAGCAGCTACACTCTTAGAGCATCCACCTCCGCTACTGACTTGCTCACCTAGTTAATGGAAGTTATCAACTATTTCTGGTTTTTCCCCCTGGCATGTAATGGAATCTGTTTTCTATACATCTTCAGTATGCATTGCCCCTGTGCATCTGCCACACACAAAAACTATTTTCCCATTTAACCTTCCTTTGATATTGCTGCACCTCTTATGTGTTCATAGCTTACGTTGGGTACATCTTATGGAGTTTCTACCTATGCCTGAGAGCTGTGATAATAGCAGAAATAGTTGACTAAAGAAAGAAACACGTATGATTGTGGGATGTCCTTCTTGATAAAAGAATACCTACCAGCTTTAAAATAGCCTAGAAGTAAAACATCATCATCTCTTACTGGCATGTCTGGAAGTCTGTCCATATTTTCTTGAATATTTGGAAATGATGGCACCAAAAATTCATTGTAATCATAGCTGAGTAATTGACATCCAGCAGAATCTTTGTAGCAAACTTCAGGCATGCTGTAACTCTGTGAATCTCTGTGAAAATAAAATATTTCATGTATGAGTCAATATATATATACATATATATCATCATCATCATCATCATCATTTAACGTCCGCTTTCCATGCTAGCATGGGTTGGGCGATTTGACTGAGGACTGGTGCAACCGGATGGCTACACCAGACTCGAAATGGTGTCTTTTATGTGCCACCCGCACAAGAGCCAGTCCAGGGGCACTGGCAACGATCTCGCTCGAAAACCTTACAAGGCCAGTCAGGCGGTACTGGCAATGGTCACGCTCAGGATGGTACATCTTATGTGCCACCCGCACAAGAGCCAGTCCAGGGGCACTGGCAACGATCTCACTTGGCTTGCCGGGTCTTCTCACGCACAGCACATTTCCAAAGGTCTCGGTCAGTATATATAAATAATAATAAAGGAGTTACGACGCAAAAACGTATAAATTCAAAAGAACATATTTATCTTCTTCAATATATATTTCAGTATAAAGAATTCATTAAGATGCTTAAATCAAAATTTCTTTACACATCATTCAGGAATAAAAATATAACATCAGAAAAAATACACTCCGTTTAAAAACACAAACCGTTCATGGCGATATATATATATAGGCATAGGAGTGGCTGTGTGGTAAGTAGCTTGCTTACGAACCACATGGTTCTGGGTTCAGTCCCACTGCATGGCACCTTGGGCAAGTGTCTTCTACTATAGCCGTGGGCCGACCAAAGCCTTGTGAGTGGATTTGGTAGACAGAAACTGAAAGAAGCTCGTCGTATATATGTATACATATATATATATATATATGTATGTGTGTGTACATATGTTTGTGTGTCTGTGTTTGTCTCCCCAACATTGTTTGACAACTGATGCTGGCGTGTTTACGTCCCCATAACTTAGTGGTTCGGCAAAAGAGACCGATAAAATAAGTACTAGGCTTACAAAGAATAAGTCCTGGAGTCGATTTGCTCGACTAAAGGTGATGCTCCAGCATGGCCACAGTCAAAGGACTGAAACAAGTAAAAGAGTGTATACACACACATATGTATTACATATATATATATATATATATATATATATATATATATATATATATATATATATATATATATATATATATATATATATATATATATATATATATACTGCCTAAACATCAGAAACAAAATTTTTAGTCCATGCCCACGTGAGAAGGTACATTTGGCTTACTTACAGGTCCTACCATGATTATAAACACTCAGATCACCATCATTGGTCATACCACCATCACATCCTGAGATGTATCTGCACGTGAACACAGATACATATATGTACCCAAACATCAAGTTACAGCTCTTGGCACTCACTCTTTTCCTCCATCCCAAAATTCCCTACATAGATACCAACACTACACACATATGAACCCCTTCAAGCACCCCTTACACATAGATTTACTGTCCAGACACTTGATGCACATCAATTTGGTTAGATTTTTTTAAGGGGGCAAAGGGACATAATGTTTGATAAGTCCTTCACTTATTTGTCTCGTTTCATCTCTTTCAAAATACCCACAAACCAGATGAGACACTTCCTCTCACCTCCATTAACAGAGAGCAGTGACAATATATTTTTTCCAGATTTACCAACCCTAAAAAGCCTGTGTATTAGATAACTGTCACATTATCTAAAATCCAGTATGAAACTGATTGATAAAATTAGCTGTAATGGACCTACAGTACAATATGCTTCAATTAATATACCCCCTCTATAGACAAATATATGAACACCTATTTTCACTGACTTACATATTCTTAATCGAATATATATATACAGGTGTGTAGGAGTGGCTGTGTAGTAAGTAGCTTGCTTACCAACCACATGGTTCCAGGTTCAGTCCCACTACGTGGCACCTTGGGCAAGTGTCTTCTACTATAGCCTTGGGTAGACCAAAGCCTTGTGAGTGGATCTGGTAGACCAAAACTGGAAGCCCATTGTATGTATGTATGTATGTATGTATGTATGTATGCATGTATGTGTGTGAGTATGTGTGTGTGTGTGTGTGCGTGTGTTTGTTCCCCCACCATCGCTTGACAACTGATGTTGGTGTGTCTACGTCCCCGTAACTTAGCGGTTCGGCAAAACTGACCGATAGAAAAAGTACAGGCTTACAAAAAAATAAATCCCGGGGTCGATCTGTGCGACTAAAGGCGGTGCTCCAGCATGGCTGCAGTCAAATTCCTGAAACAAATAAAAGAATACATACATCTATGTATGTATGTATGTATGCATGGATGCATGTATGTATGTATGTATATTTACATACATATTCGTGTGTGCGTGTTAACATGTGTGTAGATATGCATGTTAGTGAGTACGTACGTTACGTATGTATGTACGTATGTATGCATACATACAGGCATACATACATACATACATACATACAAGTTGTTTGAGACAGACAAGCAAAAGTATTTGACACCATTATTTGACCTATATATAAATGTCAATATGTGTGTATGTGCACATGTCTGTATGCATATGTGGAAGTGTATACATTCATATATACATAGGACATACATACATTACATATGGTATACCTACACAAATGTGTCCCCTGACTTTAATTCCTAATAACTTTGTTGTGAAACATTTGGGGGGGGGGCAGAGATGTTTGGGACCCGACTTTGTCTCATCATAACTTTCAGAAAATGCAATTTTCTGCTAATTCGTTTCAAATGATGTAGCTTACAATTATATCAAAATTTGATGCACAAATACTTGGTGGGAGTAAACACTTACATACTGATACGTATCATACGTCAACAAAATAAACTTGAAATTTTGTAAAAATTATATGATGTCTGATCAAAATGTATGTGTGCATTCTCACGTTTCTTTTTCTCACATAACCATAATCTACACCATCTAGAAGATACTTGTAGAAAATTTCATTCAAAAATACCCAAATTAGGTGGGTGGTGGGGTGGCACACTATGTATGTATGTATGATGTATGTATGTATGCATGCATGCATGTATGTATGTAGAGTGAGAGAAAGAGAGAGAGAGATACATACATACATGCAAACAGATGCATACATACATCTGTGTGTATGAATGTGACAGACAGAAAGACAGACAGATAGATACATACATACATACCTTATGCCTGTTAAAATCACGACTCGAAAACTTCGATTATCTTTAACTTTCTCAGTCTCCTTAACTGAACGAAGTGAAATATTAATGTTCAATTAAATAGTTTCTAGCATAGGTACAAGGCCCAGTAAGTTATAGCAAGGGGAACAAGTCAATGCTTAAATATATACTATATTTTTAACATCTTCAGTAAAACAATTCACAATTACAAGGAATCTTTCGAGGGACGCAACTCTGCCATCATGACAGCTTTTCATGTTCTAATATTAATATAACGTGAACTTTTATGGTTGACTAGATGTCTCTTTACTGCGGGTTTTGTTCTTAGTAAAGTTCAATTACATGACAGAATGTCTGAAACTGTTGATCTGTTCATTAATTGATGCATAGCATGTGGATCTTACCTGTAGCTGTGACAGATTTTGAAATTAAGAGAAAATTTTCAAATATGTTATATTGATACATATGGCGTAGTGGTTAAGAGCGCGGGCTACTAACCCCAAGATTCCGAGTTCGATTCACGGCAGCGATCTGATTAATAATAGTAATAATAGAAAACTATTATAAAATAATAGAAAACTATTATAAAATAACCACCATAGGACTGCAAAAATACCTACTCCAGAAGCAAGGAAAATTAATACAAATAGCCACAAAACACGAGCAAAACAAAAAACTGTTTTCAGTATTTAAGGAAGCTGACAAATACAAACAAGAAATCAATCTACCTAACAAATACGAAGAAGAAGAAGAAGAAGAACAAACAACAAAAGCTATAAAACAAATGAAATCCAAACTAAAACTAGAACAGCAACGGACCATGATAAAACGATGGCAAGAAAAGCCCCTACATGGTAAATACTGGGCTAAACTAAATGCGAAAGAAATAGACAGAGAAAATCCCAGCAATGGCTGAGAAGCTCAGGACTCAAAGCAGAGACTGAAGGATTTTTAATTGCTGCACAAGACCAGAGCCTCCCCACCAGAAATTACCAAAAACACATAATGAAAAGAAATATAACAAGTAACTGTAGAATATGTGGAGATGGACAAGAAACAATAAATCATATTATCTCTGGCTGCCCAGTCCTGGCTAAGAAGGAATATATTCACAGACACGACAGAGCTGGGACCTATATACACTGGAAGCTATGCCAACACTATGGAATAACAACAGAAAAAAGATGGTATAAACACATGCCAGAAAAGGTCACAGAAAACGAGAAAGCAACCATACTCTGGGATATGCCAATACACACAGATAGAGAAATTAAGGCAAATAGACCAGATATAGTTGTCAAAGATCATGAAGAAAAAAAATGCTTTCTAATTGATGTATCAATACCAGCAGATGACAACGTTTCTCGAAAAGAAATGGAAAAACTTTCAAAATACAAAGACCTGGAAATAGAGATAACTCGAATGTGGAGTCTAAAAACAGAAACAATTCCTATCATAGTAGGTGCCTTAGGTATAATAAAAAAATATTCAGACAAATACATAACAAAAATACTCGGCGTAGGAACGAGATCCCCGAACTGGGCACCAGCGTGAGTAGACGGGAACTGTTCTCGGTGTGTGGAAAGCTGGTGGGACACTACCCGGTTGCAGGATGGCACCGGACAGCATGTAGCTTCATCAAGAGATGAGCCGAAGGAGCAAAGTGGAATGACAGAGTGGGGGAGAAAACGACCGACATGATGCAGGAAGTCTTGGTCAGAGTGAGAGCAGAGGATCCAGTGAGGGGCAGTTGGTATGTTCCGAAATCAAAGAGCAGCATCGTTTGGTGTGACGCCAGTTGCATCGCAATAGGGATTGTTTTAGAAATGGGAGGCACCATGGTGGAAGATGCAGCCTGGCTCAGGAAGATGGATGACTGCAACCATATCAATGTGACGGAGTTGGATGCCGTGCTGAAGGGGGTGAACCTGGCCTTGAAGTGAGGGCTGTGCACCATTGAAATTAGAACCGATTCGGCCACTGTGCTTGGTTCGGTGACGGCAGTCATCACCAATGAGCGGAGGGTGCGAACCAAAGGGGCCGCGGAGATGCTGGTAAAGCGCCGATTGGGAATATTGCGTGAGCTAACCGCTGAGTTCGATCTGGAGCTGAGCGTAATTTTTGTGCCTTCCGAAAAGAACAGGGCAGACGTCCTAACCAGGGTAAAGCGAGCTTGGTTGCAGGTGCCAGAGGATGCGGAGCAGGCTGTGGCTGCAGTATGCTGTCTGAGTGACTCGGAGTTGAAGAGACTGCATACCATGCATCACATGGGAGTGGACAGGACATTGTTCTTAGCCAGGAAAATCGACTCCAAGGTAACGAGGCGGAGCGTGCAGAGAGTGGTTAGCAGCTGTGACAGGTGCCAGTCTATTGACCCTGCTCCGGGCGTACATGAGGCGGGATGTATTCCAGTGGACCACAACTGGAAACAACTGGCAGTGGACGTAACACACTACCAGCAGGGGACGTACCTCTCAATGGTTGACTGCGGACCGGGGCGGATGGCCATATGGAGGGAGATGAAGACGGGGACTGCAGAGGAAATCACGGGAGTATTAAATGGGATATTCCTAGAATGAGGCCCCGTGGATGAGCTGCTGCTGGATAATGGCACTGCATTTCGCTCAGAGGTGCTGAAAGAAATGCTTGACGGGTGGCAGGTCAGCCGCTTCTTCAGGGCGGCATACCGGCCAAGTGGAAATGGAGTGGTGGAAAGGCATCATCGTACCATCAAGACTATGGCAGAGAGGGGCCACATTTCGCCAATCGAGGCCGTATTTTGGTACAATATGTCTCCCAGGTCAAGACAGGCTGAGGAGTCGGTGCCACACAGGGCAATATTCAGGTACGAGTGGAGGCACCCGTGTATTGCATCAATGCGACTCCGGGGAGAAGAAGAGCACACCTTCGTGCAGATCGGGGAAGAAGTTTGGGTAAAACCCCCAAATGCACGGTGCACATCACAATGGGGGAAAGGAACTATAACCTCCATCAATTCAAAGAACAACGTCTCAGTCGATGGTATGCCACGCCATGTTTTGGATGTGTGGAAGATTGTCAGTGTTTCAGATGATGAAGACAGCAGCAGTAGGCAAGATGATGAAGGCAGCGCGCCAGGAACTCAGGCCAAGAACTCAGGCCAGTCCCGGGGTCGCACAGCGACCACAGAGGGAGCGGCACCCTCCTCCCTGGTTGGCTGATTATGAAACCAATTAAGGTAGTTCGAGAGAGAGGAGTGAGTGGGAGAGCCGGCTGAATGATCTATAGATTAGTGGGGCGTGTGGTGTTATGGGCTGTGATGAGCTGTGTGTTGTTGGTGGAGAGAAGTGAGGCAAACAGAAGTGAAGCCAGACCAGAAGTCGGCCACACGCGGTCGAAGGCTAGCACGTGGGTCAGTCAGAAAACAGAG
>NC_142935.1:86495300-86502559 GCF_046866305.1 Octopus bimaculoides
AATTGCAAATCAACTTCTATATGTAATGAAGAATTTCACATATCTGGGAAGTATGTGTGTGTGAGTCTGTGTGTGTGAGTGTGTGTGAGTGTGTGTGTGGAAGTCCCATATATATATATGAGGGTTGGCTGAAAAGTTAATAGGCTGACCAAGATACTCTTATAGAATGTGATCAATGAGGTTTATTTTTTAGTATAGTCTTTCTTGCAGTCCACACAACACTTCTGTTATTGTTACAGTAATTGGATCCCATTAGTGAAGAAGCTTTCATCCCGTTAGTCACAAAATCATCAACAGCAGATATGAGGTCATCATCAATGCGATACTGATTCCCAGTCAAATATTGTTCCTGTTGGAGAACAGATGATAGTCAGATGGGGACAAATCAGAATAGGAAGGGTGATCAACCAGTTCAGAGCTACAGTACTGCACAGCAGCCATTGAAACTAAGGACTTGTATGCTGAAGCCTGCTCCTGATGAAACAGAACCCCTTTCGTCAGTTTTCCTGAACATTTAGTCTTGATAGCCTTTTGTAACTGTCTCAGTAAGTTAGCATAGTACTCTTCATTGATCATGTAGCCTCTTTGAAGATGGTCAACAAAGACATCTTTTACGTCCCAAAAACTCAGGCCATCACCTCCTCTGCAGATGAAATGACTTTGGCCTTGTTTGGAGCAGGTGAAGCAGAGTGTTTCCATTGCATGGATTGTCTCTTTGTCTCTGGCTCAAAATGATGAAGCTAGCACTCACTCTGGTTAGGAAACCAGCTATATCTGCATTAAACAATGTCAGATTTTGCAGTGATGTGATCACCCTGGTGCACTTTTGATCAAGTGCCAGAAGATGTGCCACCCATTGAACAGAAACCTTCATCATGCCAAGTTCATTGAACAAACTATTCTCAAGTCTCTCATGGGATTTGCTAATAGCATTGACTTTCTGATTTATAGTCAACTGTCTGTCATCCATCAGCATGTAGTGAACACAGTCAATGTTTTCCTTGTTGGTGGCAGTTTCAGGACTTAGATGTTGGATCATCTTCAAGACTCTCCCTTCCTCTGCTAAGTTCAGCTGCCCACTGTTGCTAAAGCTGGAGCATCATACCCCTAATGTAGTAATAGTGTCAGCATGAATGTCCTTGGGGGCTAAACCCTTTTTTTACAGGTATTTGATAATACGATGATGCTAAATTTTGCTGATTTTTTAGAGTAGTTGTCACTAGCAACCTTTGAAGTCTTCTCTGAATAGTTAAATATCAGTTTACCTGGAATGAAACAATGCATTTCTTAATAAGAAGAGCTGAAATTAATGCATGCAAGATGTCACAGCTCTAGCAACACTCCTTCATAGTCAACATAGGAACTTTCCAGTCAAACCTCATATATAAATATGTAACATATTTATTATACTGTATTATATATATTAATTAAAGGCAATGAGCTGGTAGAATTGATGTCACACAAATTTACGGAAAAATTTGGATAAGTACTGTTTTCACTTTGCTAAAGATTTTCTACTATTTGAAAATAATATGTATTCTTGTTTTTATACTATTCAGTTGGTTCTTTATAGATTATTTTAATAGATAACTTATTTAACACTATATTATTTAGAAGTTATAGTTTCATTTCAACATAATATTAGAACTTCGATTGGAATAGTGTTGATATATTTTCGATTATTTTTGATTAATATTATTTGATTAATTATTAATCTTTATAGTTTATAATATCGTTAAAGTTTTTTTTTAATCAAAACTTTGTATATATATATATATAAAGTTTAACCTTTTAAGATTTTCTACTATTTGAAAATAATATGTATTCTTGTTTTTATACTATTCAGTTGGTTCTTTATAGATTATTTTAATAAATAACTTATTTAACACTATATTATTTAGAAGTTATAGTTTCATTTCAACATAATATTAGAACTTCGATTGGAATAGTGTTGATATATTTTCGATTATTTTTGATTAATATTATTTGATTAATTATTAATCTTTATAGTTTATAATATCGTTAAAGTTTTTTTTAAATCAAAACTTTGTATATATATATATAAAGTTTAACCTTTTATTCTTAATAATTTTTTCTTTCCTAATTTTTTCATTCCTAATTTTTTCCATTCATAATTTTTTCATTCATATTTTTTATTATTACGTTCGTAGAAATAAATAATCTTGTATTTTTCTATTATTCAATTGATCTTTAATCATAATTAAATAAACGTCTTTAGCTTTAAATAGTATAGCTTTAACTATTACACCGGTTAAATATGTACTAATTTTATCTTCATTATTATTTTAAACTTAAACTTCCTTCAACTTGTACTTAAAACAATGATAATTTAAAACAATGATAATTTAGGTAAGATGTTTTTTGTATATAATATACATGTTATTATTATGGATGAAGGGATGATTATTGAATGGTTATTATTTTGATATTATGATATTTTTTAAATAATTTTTCTATCTTTATATAATAAGTATTTCATATTAATTCATTTGGTACTTATTGTTGGTTGAGATATATATCTAATTATTGTTCTACTTACGATCTGACGAGTAGCTATATTTTTGAATAGAACTTATTTTCGATAATTTCAATTGATTTTAATCGATTTAAATTTCTTTTCTATTTGAAAATTGGTTATGAAACACGTGTAATCTTTTTATTATATTTATCTTATGATATTTACTTTACTTTATATTATACTCATTTATTGTGCTTTTAATTATTAATTTTTCTATATGTGATAGTGGATTTTCATCGATGAGTTCTTGAAAATTGGTTATTTTCCCTAAAACTATATCATCATCATCATCATCATCGTTTAACGTCCGTTTTCCATGCTAGCATGGGTTGGACGATTTGACTGAGGACTGGTGAAACCGGATGGCAACACCAGGCTCCAGTCTGATTTGGCAGAGTTTCTACAGCTGGATGCCCTTCCTAACGCCAACCACTCAGAGAGTGTAGTGGGTGCTTTTACGTGTCACCCGCACGAAAACGGCCACGCTCGAAATGGTGTCTTTTATGTGCCACCCGCACACGCCAGTCCAGGGGCACTGGCAACGATCTCGCTCGAAAATCCTACAGGAGCCAGTCAGGCGGTACTGGCAACGGCCACGCTCAAAATGGTGCATCTCATGTGCCACCCGCACAAGAACCAGTCCAGGGGCACTGGCAACGATCTTACTTGGCTTGCCGGGTCTTCTCACGCACAGCACATTTCCAAAGGTCTCGGTCCGTAGTCATCGCCTCAGTGAGGCCCAATGTACGAAGGTCTTGCCTCACCACCTCAGCCCAGGTCTTCCTGGGCCTACCTCTTCCACGGGTTCCCTCAACTGTTAGGGTGTGGCACTTTTTCACGCAGCTATCCTCCTGCATTCTCACCACATGTCCATACCAGCGCAATCATCTCTCTTGCACGCCACAACTGATGCTTCTAATGTTCAGCTTTTCTCTCAAGATACTTACACTCTGACGGGTATTCACATTGACATTACACATCCAACGGAGCATACTGGCTTCATTCCTTGCGAGCTTACGTATGTCCTCAGCAGTTACAGCCCATGTTTCACTGCCATGTAGCATGGTTGTTCGTACGCATGCATCATACAGTCTGCCTTTTACTCTGAGTGAGAGTCCCTTTGTCGCCAGCAGGGGTAAGAGCTCTCTAAACTTTGCCCAGGCTATTCTTATTCTAGCAGCTACACTTTCAGCGCACCCACCCCCACTACTAACTTGGTCGCCCAGATAGCGGAAGCTATCGACTACCTCTAGTTTTTCACCCTGGAATGAGATAGAAGTTGTTTCCTGTTTGTTTGCAGTCTTTATTGCACCTGAACATCTGCCACAAACAAAAACTAACTTCCTAGTTAACCTGCCTTTGATGTTGCTGCACCTCTTATGTGTCCATAGCTTGCACCGGGTACATCTTATAGAGTTACTACCTACTCCTTTTCTACATACTGAGCAGGGCCATCTACCTGAAGGGGTTTGTGTTTTATCTACCTTCCTACTTATTAGGATTTTGGTTTTAGCTAGGTTGACTCTAAGGCCCTTCAATTCTAGACCTTGCTTCCACACCTGAAACTTCTCCTCTAGTTCTGATAGTGACTCCGCAATTAGGGCAAGGTCATCAGCATAGACGAGCTCCCAGGGGCAACCTGTCTTGAACTCCTCTGTGATTGCCTGGAGGACTATGATAAATAAGAGGGGGCTGAGGACGGAACCTTGGTGGACCCCTACCTCTACCCGGAATTCATTGCTGTACTCATTTCCAACCCTCACCTTACTGGCAGCATCTCTGTACATGGCTCGCACAGCTCTCACTAACCATTCTTCTATCCCAAGTTTCCTCATTGACCACCAGATAAGGGATCGGGGGACCCTGTCAAAGGCTTTCTCCATGTCAACGAAAGCCAGGAACAGAGGTTTATCCTTAGCTAGGTATTTCTCCTGCAACTGTCTCACTAGAAATAAGGCATCAGTAGTGCTTTTACCTGGCACAAACCCAAACTGCATCTCATCTAAATTGATTCGCTCCCTAATTAGTTGGGCTATGACCCTCTCTGTAACTTTCATAACCTGATCTAACAGCTTGATGCCTCTGTAATTATTTGTATCTAAAGCGTCCCCTTTACCTTTGTAGCAGTTGACTATGATGCTGCTACACCAGTCATTGGGTATGACTCCTTCGTGTATCACCTGGTTCGTAATACGGGTGACTAGGCTATAGCCAACACTGCCAGATATTTTGAGCATCTCTGCAGTGATTCCTGATGGGCCGGGGGCTTTCCCGGTCTTCATACTCTTAATTGCTTTATCTACCCTGGTACTATCAACTCGGATAGCTGGTCCCTCTATTGGGTCGACATACGGCAGGCTCTCTTTCTCCCATTCATTCTCTTTATTAAGCAATCTATCGTAGTGGCATCTCCAGACCTCTTTCTTTGCATCCTCATTTAATGCAAGCGTACCATCATCCATGCGAACACATTTCTCTCCTACAACATCACTATTCTCTCTCCTACACTGTCTTGCAACACGAAATACCTCGAGTCTTTGGTCCTCACGGCACAGAACATTGGCAAATCTTTCCTTATCTGCTTCCCCTCTGGCTAAATAAACCTGTCGCCTAGCCTCCCTTCTGGCACATTGGTACAATTCCCTGCTACCACCGTTCTTCCAGTCCTTCCAAGCCTGTTTCTTTTGTCTAATAGCCCTGTCTACCTCCTTGTTCCACCACCACGTTACTCTGGGTCGGGAGGGGACCTTACACCACCCACAAATCTGGTCGGTGGCTTTCAACAGGTTGTCCCGCAGAAATCTCCAATTGTCTTCCACGTTGTATGATGCTATATCCCCTTCTATTTCGTTAAATGCTTCAAGTAACTTGTCTCTAAGTCTCTGTCCGTTTGCAGGGTCTTTAAGCTTCCACACCCTTCTTCTCCAAGCCTGTCTAATATATATATATATATATATATATATATATACACACGCACATATACAGGGTGCATAAGGTATTTGAGGACATACCTTTTTGGGGTCATTACTGCACTTTTTGCTAACTTCGTATAATCTTTGTTTCAGGAAATAATAATGGCAGACCCTCAGCTTATTCAAGAAATGAAGAGGCATGCTGTTATTGTAGTTATAAAGGCTGAACATAGTGATTTAGATATATCTCGATTTTTGAAAGTTGCCAGATCTTTTGTCTACAAAGTTTGTAAGAAGCTAGAGACTGAAGATGGAAACATATCACCAGTATCAAAGCATAAAAAGCATTCTAAATGTTCTGAAATCAGCAGAACACCTGAATTTATCTAGCAAGTTCAACAAACCATTGATTACAATTCTAGAAAATCCATGAGGTCAGTTGCAAATGATCTCCATGTGTCAGAAGGAATAGTTGAAATGTTGTCCACGAAGACATCAGATATAAGCCTTATATGATGAGGAAAGGTCAATTTGTCATAAAAAGCAACAGAAAATCAGTACCTCAGATTTAAAAGGCTCTTAAACAAACTGAAAAGTCCAGCAGAATTAGATTTGATTTGGTTTTTCTCACACAGGAAAAACTTCAACCAAGGTCAAGAAGTTAACAGATGGTTATGTGCAGACCCTTCTGAAGTTCCAATGTAATGCATACAAAATCTCCTGAAACTGTCATGGTTTTAGGGGTTATCAGCAATGAAGGACATGTGATGCCTCCTTACTTCTTTCAATAAGGCCTTAGAGTTAACACTGCTGCTGACATTGAGGTCCAGGAAATGATTATTAAGCCCTGGATAGACAGTGTTTGCAATGGAAGGCCATATATGTTTCAGTAAGAATGTGCACTTATCACACATGGCTCTAGTAACACAGGAATGGATGATTGAAAATGTTCATGTTCACATAACCCCTAACATTTGGGCCTCTTAATTGTCCGGATCTCAATCCATTGGACTGTTACATGTGGAGTGTTGTTCAGAGAGAGGTCAATGAACACACCCATAACACCAAAGATTCTTTGAAAGCTGCCATAGTCAGAGTAATGTCCAAAATGAACCAGGACCACTTGATTCGAGCATGTAGATGACTTAGATCTCATATAGAAGAGTTGTTGAAGCTGAAGGTGGGTTTATCGAATAACATTATAGAAAAGAAACCTTATTTTTATCCTCATAGCAGTTTTTGATGAATAAAGTTATTATCTGTTGTTATATATCTGTTTTTTTTTATAAGCATAAATCTGTCCTCAAATATCTTATGCACATTGTATATATATATATCTATATATATATATATATATATATATATATATATATATATATATATATATATATATATATATATATATATATATATATAAATATATAATATATATATAAATATATATATATATAAATATATATATATATAAATATATATATATATAAATATATATATATATAAATATATATATATATAAATATATATATATAAATATATATATATAAATATATATATATATAAATATATATATATATATAATATATATATATATATATATATATAAATATATATATATATAAATATATATATATATATAAATATATATATATATATATATATATATATATATATATATAAATATATAAATATATAAATATTATATATATATATATATATATATATATTATATATAAATATATATATATATATATATAAATATTATATATATAAATATATATATATATATATATATAATATATATATATATA